>NW_007742811.1:0-11404 GCF_000696425.1 Galeopterus variegatus
CAAATAGTACTCTGGTATCACAGCGTACACTTCTCAGGGTCGCGCTGTCTCCTGGCACGGCCGCTCCAGACCCGTCACCATCTTCCCAGAGAGGGCTTGTTTTAAATAGAGTTCCAGAGGCTAGAAGCCTGAGATTAGGGTGTCGGCAGGGTTGGCTTCTTCTAAGGCTCCTCTCCTTGGCTTGCAGATGGTGGTCTTCTTTCTGTGTCTTCACGTGGTCTTCCTTCTGCACGTGCCAGGTTTTGTTTGATTTCTTTCATCAGCGATTTATGGTTTTCATATCTTAGACATGTTTTGTTAGATTTACACTCATGTATTTCATTCTTTGTAGCTATCATACATGATATTGTTTTTTTAAATTCAGCTTCCAATTGTTTATTAGTCATATATCGAAATGCAATTAACTTTTCTATGTAGAAATTTTTAAAGTATATTTTATCTAACATTTTAGTTGCCTTTAAGTAGAAAGTTAATCTGAATACCTAGTCCATCACATTACAAACATGGAAATAGTCTTCCCCTTTTCAAAATATAAAACATTCACTCATCTCCATTCTGCTGGCATTTCTACTATTCTTTATGATTACTTAAAGATCATTGAAAATTACTCAACAAGCATTATTTAGTACCAACTTTGTGTCAGCAATTCAAAGAATGAATTGACTCAGCCAATGTTTACTGAGTATTTTGTACCATGCACTGGGCTAGATTCTGAGGATTCAAAATACTTTATCTCCTCGAGGAGATTACAATACATTTTAACAATCTCAATGGTACATTCTCTTGGTGTCCTCACGTGACTCATCTGGGTCAAGAGATAAAATTATTTAGGGCAATTTAAGTGTTCCCTTATAGTCACCTTATTCTCTTGACCTTCGGTGATCTCTTAACAACATTGTTTTTTCTCTCCTTTGCAATCTTCAGATCAAACTCTTCTTTAGAGATGATGTAAACAAAACAAGAGTTGATTCATTCTACTTTTCCTATATCCTATATTAATAAGTACATCACCTGCTTCAAGTAGGGATATCCTCTCCTTGTTCTTGCTCTGAACATGCAAAAGGAAAAAATAAATAAGTAAAAAACACCTTTTGAGTCATTAGCATTTCTGAAGTCTTCAACTCACTCTGGGCTTTAGTCTTTCCAAAATAGTCCTTCTAAATCCATACTATGCTTTTGCATACATCTTTGTTTGGATATCCTTCCATTGTTCTAACTATCCTTAAAATGTGAATTCACCAGAGAGTTCCCTTTGTAGTGACATCAGTTTGTATAACTGTTCTTTTCCTTTACTCCCTCATTCATGCAAATACATTTTTATTGTGGAATGCATCATTCTGGACCTTCTCTGTCTAACAGAAATAAAATGTGAACCAAATATGTAATTTAAAATTTTCTAACAACCACATTAAAAGCAAACAAGAAACAAGGGACATTAATTATAATGATATTTTTAACCGAATATATTTAAAACATTATCATTTCAGCATGCAATCAATATAAAAAACTATTGAGATATTTCACACGCTTTGTTTCCATACTAAGTCTTTGGAATCCGCCGTGCATTTTATACTTAGAGAACATATTTGAACTAGCCAAAATGCAAGTGCTCAGTAATTGCGTGTGACTATCATTATTGGATAATGTAACTCTAGGCATTGGAGATACAGCTTAAATAGGACAGATGTTTCCAAATCTTGTGGAGTTTATAATATAGCAAGAGAGGTAAACCAGTGAGGGTCAACTATGCTTTCAACAAATATTCTTTTAGGACTGCTATGTGCTGGTTGCCCAGTGCAAAAAGATTTGATCCAAGAAGGCAGCAACTATATCTTCCATGTTCACCATCATATCCCTAAAGTTTCAGCATGTAGTAAATAATCAGTAAATATTTCTTGAATGAACTATAGTTTTTGAGATCCTATCATCCTCTCAAGCCATTTTTCCTTTTGGAATACCAGCTGAAGTCCGAGGCAATCTATTTGCATATTCTTTCAACTTCACGTGAGTTACCATATGACCCAGTAATTCCACTCCTAGGAATATTCAAGAGAAATGAAAACATGTTTGCACAAAAACCTGTACATGAATGTTCATAGTAGCATTATTCATAATAGCCAAAAAGTGGAAACAACCTAAATGTCCATCACCTCATGAGCGGATAAATAAAATTTTACAATGGGATATTACTTAGTCATAAAAATGAATGAAGTACTGACACATGCTACATCGTGGATAAAGTTCAAAAACATTAAGTTAAAGAAGGCAGACACAAATGATCGCATACTACATGTGAGATACTGGACATTTTTATTCAATGTTCGGAACAGGCAAATTCATAGAGATAGAAAGTAGATTAGTGGTTGCCAGGGGTCAGGGGAAAGGAAAAATGAGAAGTGTATGTTATTAGGTATGGGGTTTCTTTTCAGGATAATGAAACTATTTTATTATAATTGATTGTAGTGATGGTGGCAAATGTCTGTGAATGTACTAAAAACCATAAATTTTGCACCTTAAATGCATTCCTTTTATGGTGTGTGAATTATATCTCAATAAAGCTGTTATGTATTTTAAAAAGAAAGAAAGAAAAAGACATGGAGTCAACACCACCATCACCCCCAAATAGCCAAGACAATTTTTAAAAAGAAAAATTAAGAAGGCATTTTACCCACAAGATACCAAGACATACTATAAAGCTACAATAATTAAGTAACCGTGGTGCTGGTTCAGGATTAGGTGAGCAAACTAGTAGAAAAAAAAAAAAATAGAAAGCCCGATAACTAACCCATGTTCATGTGGAAATTTGGTTTATGATAGAGACAGTATCTCAAATCAATGAATGAGGTCCAGATAACTGGCTATCCATCTGGAAAGAGGTAGATCACTACTTTATACCATACACAAAAATAAATTTCAGAAGGGATGGATTAAATCCTTGTGTGTATAAAAACCAAACTAAAAATGTATTAGAAGAAAATGTAAGAGAATATGTTTTTGACTATGGGCTAAAGAATATCTTTGTATTCTTTAAATAACTAAAACAACCATAATTAGGCTTCCTTATATTGCATCCCAGAATTAGGCAGGTTTACTGTAGTAGACACTGCCACCCCATCCTCCAGCTACTGGGAGTGCTGCTGCTAACAGCTTACAACTGCAACCTTCTCCAGAGACTTGTCCTTGGCTCTATTAGTTTTCTATTACTGCAGTAATAAATTGCTGCAATCTTGGTGGGTTCAAACCAAGCAATTTTATTATCTGACAGTTTTGTACATCAGAAGTCCAACCTTGGTATCACTGGGCTAAAATCAAGGTGTCAGCAGCACTGTTTTCCTTTCTGGAGACTCTAAGAAAGAATCCGTTTCCTTGCCTTTTCCAGCTTCTAGAAGCCACCTGCATTCTTTGGCTTGTGGCCCCCCTTTTCCATCTTCAAAGTCAGCAACAGCAGGTTAAGTCCTCATGTCGTATCTTTGACCCCTTCTTATGCTTTTCTCACCCACTTTTAAGAACTCACATGATTGATTTTATTGATCCCATCTGGATAATCCAAGACAATCTCCCCATCTCATGGTTTGCATTCTTAGTCACATCTGCAAAGTCCCTTTTGCCATGTAAGGTAACATATTCATAGGTCCCAGGGATTATAACATAGAAACCTTGGGGGGGGCATTATTTTGCTTTTGTTAGGGAAATATAATTGCTATGGTCTGAATGTACCCCCCAAAATTCATGTCAAAACTTAATAACCAATGTGATAGTATCAAGAGGCAGGGGCTTTAGGATGTGATTAAGTCATGAAGGCGAAACCCTCATAAATGTGCTTGAGGAGTGGGTTTTCCCCATTCTATCCTTTCCTCATGTGAGGACACAGCATTCTTTCTTTCCAGAGGACAGAGCAACAAGGCACCATCTTAAAAGCAGAGAGCAACCTTCACCATACATCAAACCTGCCATCGCCTTGATCTTAAACTTCTCAGCTCCAGAACTGTCAGAAATAAATTTCTGTTCTTTTTAAATTACCCATTGTCAGATATTTTGTTATAGCAGCACAAATGGATTAAGACAATAGTTAAAAACAAAATCTTCTTCTAACCCAGAAATCCTCTCTACAAAGGTAATAGATAAAGAAAACACTTTTATTATTGAATAAACAATAAACCAGAATGTGATTCACATAATAGGCAATCTTCTAAGAGATTGAAAGAACAGAAAGAAATAACTAGAAAGAAAAAATAACTAGTCTTCAAGTTAAAGGACTTTGACAGCACCATTTGTTAGACATATTTTATCTTAACTTTGCCTGGTAATTGGGGTGACCATTAGCAGGTGCTATGGTTTGAATATACGTGGCCCTCCATATTTTATATGCTGAAACCTAATCACCAAGGTGATGATATTGAAAGATAGGGCCTCTGGGAGGTGATTAGGTCATAGGGTTCCTTCCTCATGGGTGGGATTAGCTCCTTTATAAAAGGGCTTGAGAAAGTGGGTCAGCTCTTTTTGCCTTTCTGCTCTTTAGCCATGTGAGGACAATGTTTATTCCCCGCAGAGGATGCAGCAACAAGGCATCATCTTGGAAGTGGAGACCAGGCCCTCACCAGACACCAAACTCAATGGTGCCCACATCTTGGACTTCCCAGCCTTCGGGACCATAAGAAATAAATTTCTATTGTTTATAAATTAGCCTATCTGTAGTATTTTGTTACAGAAGCACAGACGATGACACCAAGTTACTATTAACATCGTGTTAGTTAATTGGCCTTATTGAGAGGAAAAATAAGTTTTTCACATCTTTTTTTTTTTTTTTTGACCGGTAAGGGGATCGTAGCCCTTGGCTTGGTGTTGTCAGCACCATGCTCAGACAGTGAGCGAACTGGCCATCCCTATATAGGATCCGAACCCATGGCCTTGGTGTTATCAACACCGCACTCTCCCGAGTAAGCCATGGGCTGGCCCTGACTTTTCCCATCTTTATGACAAGAGGTAGATTTGCAACTTGGAGCAAGGTACCCACCAAAGTTAGGCTCTTACTCTCCCACTGGAACTGGGAAAGATGAGAAACGGTGGGGAGGAGCACTTTTTCCCTTGATATTTACGTTTCAAAGAGATGGCTTTCAGGTCCTTGAGAATGACATTCTGGGGTCATAAAAGTGACAAAAGTCCTCACTAGTCTTCAAAACAGTATATATACACTTTAAAGGGAGTAGAAAGTAATTATGAGTAAATGCTCTGAGAAAAAGGAGGGGAGGGAAATCTCGTAGCTTACTTTCAAAAGGGAGAATTAAGCCTCTTATTTTAATGTTATCGTTTTTACAATCTCCTCCCTGTGTTACTATAGAATAGGAACATTGCAAAAATTTAAATTGTCTCCATTTTGGTTTTTTTCCTTTCTCTGGAGAGTTGTAGCCAACTAAATCCAGCAAATTCATATTAAGATACAAAGTAAAGCAATTATCAGAAATATGATAGAATAACATAATTATTGAATATTTAGAAAGTCAGTACTTTATCTGCCTTGGGGGAATAACTTTTGAGTATATCATACAAATGGTGAATAGTCAAATCAGATTCTTGATTAGCAATGAAAAAAAATTCAGTCATATATTAATTTTACAAATTACTGTGTCATCTTTATTGCTTAAACTCTCAAATGATTAACTTTGCAGTATTATTTTGTAGCTCATTATGAGGTCCTGCTCACTCTAAGCCTAAGGAGTAGCTTAACTGAGGAGCCTGATAATTTAAAATTTTAATTAATTGTTTTTATTTGGAGCCCCAATAAATTTCTCCTGACTTTCCATCAGTTACATAAGTAACATCATATTTACATGATAATTAAGGCCTTTCCATAATTATCCTATCTTCCTAAATAATTCTTTGTAAGATGAGAAATACAAAGACACCCATGGCCATCGTCTGGTGTGAAAGTCTTACTATGAGGCACTGATTTGATAGTATGGATTGGACTTCCAGTGTTTAACGTGCATGGCTTTAACATTTTAAGTCTTGAGAAAAAAACCATTGTATTAATCCATTTTTGTGTTGCCATAGCAGAACACCTGAGACTGGGTAATTTATAAGGAAAACAGGTTTATTTGGATCATGATTCTGGGACAGCTACATTGGTGCAGGCCTCAGGCTACTTCTACCCCTGGCAGGCAGCCAGCGGGTACAAGGAGATCACATGGCAAAAGGAAGCAAGAGAGAGGGGGGAGGTCCCAGGCTCCTTTTAACAGCAAGCTCACACAGGAACTAACAGAGAGAGAAGACACTACCTCCTTCCCCCAGGGAAGGCATTAATCTATTAATGAGGGATCTGCCCCCATGACCCAAACTCCTCCCAACACTGCCAAACTGGGGATCAGATTTCAACATGAGCTTTGGGGAGACAAACATTTCTAAACTCTATTATTCCTCCCCAGGCCCCCCAAAATTCATGTCCCTCTCACACACAAAATACAATCATTCCATCTTAATAGTCCCAAAAGTCTTATCTTGTTCCAGCACCAAATTAGAAGTCCAAAGTCTCATCTGTGACTAAAGGCAAAACTCCTTTGAGCTGTGAACCTGTGAAAATCAAAAACAAAGTATCTATTTTCAAGATACGGTGATGGAACAGACATTGGGTGCACATTCCCATTCCAAAAGAGAGGAATAGGCCAGAAAAAAGGAGGAACAGGCCCCATGCAAGTCTGAAACCCAGCAGGGCAGACATTCAATCTTTTTATTTATTTATTTATTATTTTTTAAATTTTATCATTACACAATGTGAACATAAATCTTAAAGCTCCAAGATAATTTCCCTTGACTCTGTTGACTTAAACTAAGGCTGTTGAGGCAGAAATAATTTTGTAAAGTTTATTGGGAGCCAAATGTGAAGAGAAACATGAGAAACACCATCTGACAGGTCCAGAGAAGTGCTCCCAAGTTTATTACAAATAATAAAGGCTTTATAGACAGAAAAGGCTGAAGAAAGTAGAAACAAAAAACAAAAAACAGATTGATCATTTCTTCTTTTTTTTTAAGATGACCAGTAAGGGGATCTTAACCCTTGACTTGGTGTTGTCAGCACCACACTCTCAGAAGTGAGCTAACCAGCCATCCCTATATAGGGATCTGAACCCGTGGCCTCAGTGTTATCAGCACCACACTCTCCCAAGTGAGCCACGGGCAGGCCCTGAGATTGGTCATTTCAAAATAACTTTCCTGGTAAGGTGGTGACAGGGAGACAGAGCAATAGGAAAATAACTGATTATTTAACATCAGGTTGCTTCAGGCTATCTATTTCCTGTAAGGATTAAAGCAGAGGGAACTTCATTATCATACCTATGGAAAATTTAAATTGGTCTGTTTGGGAAATCAGCGACTTCTCAGAAGTTCAAACCACAACCTAAGTAACCTGGAACTTAGCAAGTGTGATTCAATTTGGGTTTTAGTCTGGTGTGTTGGGGCCTAGCGCAGAAACATAGTCCAAAATAATGGCCTCTGATCATTTTTATTTAACAACTGCAAAGTCTGGCATCCTGGGCATAGTGGGGGTTGGGGCCCCCAAAGCCTTGGGCAGCCATGCCCCCATGACTTTGCTGGGCACAGCCCATGTGCCTGTACTCACAGGTTGGAGGTGGGTGCTTGCTCTTCCAGGGGGGCACTGAATGTTGCTAGCTCTGTAGTTCTGGGATCCTGCTGGTGGCCCGGCTCACATGGCTCTACTAGGCATTGCCCTGTTAAGGACTTTCTGTGGGGGCTTCAAGCCAACATTTCTACTGAAGATTGCTCTAGTAGATGCCCTCTGTGGTAGTGCTGCCCCTATGGCAGGTCTCTGCCTGGGCCCCCAGGCTTTTCAATACATCCTCTGAAATCTGGGTGGAGGCTGCAATGCCTCCACAGCTCTTAAGTTCTGCTGGCCTGCAGACTTAACATCACATGGATGTGGCCAAGGCCTACTGCTTGTGCTCTCCAGAGCAGCAGCAGGGACCCCACTTAGGGCTGCTTGAGGCAAGACTGCTCCAGCCAGAGCAGCCCTATGGGAGTAGTGTCTTCAGACAGCACTTGGCAGTAAAGCCTGAGGTTTGTCCCCCAACCCTCCTGCTAGGCTCCTGGACCTGTGATGGGAAGGGTGATCCCAGGCTTCTGAAATGCCTTCAGGGCCTTTCTCCCATTGTCTTGGCTATTAGCACCTGGCTGCCTCATAGCCATGCTACTGTCTTTAGTGACCAGTATCTCTGCAGCACCATTGGATTCCTCTCCTGAAAATGCTCTCTCATTCTCTACAACATGGTCAGGCTGCAAATTTTCCTAATTTTTATGCTCTACTTCCCTTTTGATTATAAATTCCATCTTGAAGTGATTTCTCTCTTCTCTCATTTTACTATATACAATATTTTGGTTTGAAATTTCTTCCACCAGATGTCCCAGCTCATAACTCCTAAGTCCCACCTTCCAAAAAGCCCTAGGGCATAGACACAATGCATCCAAGTTCTCTGCTAGGCATAGCAAGGGTGACATTTTTTCCAAATCCCAATAAGTTCATCATTTCCATCTGAGTCCTCCTTAAGAATGGCCTTTACTGTCCATGTTTCTATCAGCATTCTGGTCACAACCATTTAACCAGTCTTTGAAAAGTTCCAGTTCTTCCCTTGTCTTTTTGTTTTCTTCTGAGCCCTACAAACTCCTCCAACTCTGTCCATTACCCAGTTCCAAAGCCACATTTTTAGGTGTCTGTATAGCAACAGCACACTCCTCAGTACCAATTTTCTGCATTAGTCTGTTTTTAGATTGCTATGACAATACCTGCAACTCGGTAATTTATAAAGAAAAGAGGTTTATTTGGCTCATGATTCTGGGACAGCTGCAGCTGGCATGGTCCTCAGGCTGCTTCTACTCATGGCAGAAAGCAGCAGGTGAGCCAGCAGGGGGTGAGGGAGGGGAGGGGGAGGTGAAGGAGATCACATGGCTATAGGAAGCAAGAGAGAGAGAGAGAAGGAGGTGCCAGGCTCCTTTTAACAACCTCTCTCTGTAACTAATAGAGAAAGACCTCATTCAGCACCCAGGGAGGGCATTAATCTATTCATGAGATTCACCTCCATAACCCAAACACCTCTGACACTGCCAAACTAAGGATCAGATTTCAGCATGAGCTTTGGAGGGACAAACATATCTAAACTATATCACCCATCCTATAAGCCATTTTTCCCATTGGTCTAAATCCATAGTTATGTTATAACAGTTAACTAAATCTCTATAAATAACAGGCATTCAACTTGGGTCTGGAGAAAATTTGCCCGCCAATGTTAACCTAGTGACATTAAACTTGTCTTCTGTAGTTTCTATCTGTAGATGCCAGATTTCTGTTTTTCTGTTTGATGTTTTTCTTTTCTATGTCATCCATCCAATCAAACCAGTTAGCAAAACATTTTTGTGTTAAATTTAGAGCTTGAGTACCTGTATGCATACTAGTAACTTCTATTTTGTTATTATGAAAAATTACTAATGGGGGCCAGCCTGTGGCTTACTCAGGAAAGTGTGGTGCTAATAACACCAAGGCCACGGGTTCAGATCCCTATAAAGGGATGGCTGGTTGCTCACTTGGAAGAGCGTGGTGCTGACAACATCAAGTCAAGGGCTGAGATCCCCTTACTGGTCACCTTTAAAAAAAAGAAAAGAAAAATTACTAATGAAGATGGTCTCACTTGTACTGTGCCAAAATCAAATTGTTGGATTTATAAATCCATAGCATGTCTATACTGGGAGCACAATTAGGACTGATTAGAAATATTTGTTTGTGGGAACTATTACTGGGAGTGCAGAAAGAAAAAGTAGTGTAACGTTTGCTTTCTGATATATGTGATTCTTAAAGTAATTAGAATAACCACTGCCATGAGTAGTACTATAAGAATAGCAGTCAATTTTCTAGGATACCACTGTCTTAGTCCATTTTCTGTTGCTATATTAATAGTCCATTTTCTGTTGCTATATTAGTCCATTTTCTGTTGCTATGACAGAATACCTGGAATTGGGTAACATAAAGAAATGAAACTTATTTCTTACAGTTTGGGAGGCTGGGAAATCCACAGTCCAGGGGATGAATCTGATGAGGGCCTTCTCTGGGTGGTGACTGTCTACAGTAACAGGGTATCACATGGCAAGAGCAGGCATGAGCAGGAATGCTAACCTCACTGGCTTTCCTTATAAAACCATCAGAACCACACCCATGATCACCCATTAAACCATCAATGGATTAACCCATTCATGAGGGAACAGTTCTCACAACTGATCACCTCTCAAATGCCCCACCTTTCAATTACCATAATAGGATTTCTCACCCTCTTAACACTGTTACAGTGGGGGTCAAGTTTCCAATACATGAACTTTTGGGGACACATTTAACCTATAGCCGTTGCTATAACAGAATATCTAAGACCAGGTAATTTATAAAGAAAAGAAGTTATTGTTGGCCCATGGCTCACTTGGGAGAGTGTAGTGCTGATAACACCAAGGCCACAGGTTTGGATCCCTATATAGGGATGGCCGGTTAGCTCACTTGGGAGAGCGTGGTGCTGACAACACCAAGTCAAGGGTTAAGATCCCCTTACTGGTGATCTTTTAAAAAAGAAAAGAAAAGAAGTTATTTGGTTCACAGTTCTAGAGTCTGGGAAGTCCAAGGGAATGGCAGCAGCTCCTGGAGAGGGCTTTTGTATTGTATCATAACAATGGTGGATAAGTGGAAGAGCAAGCAAGCCCATGTGAAAAAGATGGCAAGAGTGAGCCAAACTCACTTTTATAACAACTCACTCCTGGGAGAACTCACTCCTGAGAGAGCATTAATCCCAAACACCTCTTAAAGGCCCCACCTCTTAATACTGTTACATTGACAATTAAGTTCTAACACATGAACGTTTGAGGGATGCATTCAAACCATAGCAACCTCTTTTCAGTTGAGTTCAGTACCAACATTTGTTATTCTAGAAAATTCCTTTTGGGGACTAAAATCAACACAAAATGGATTAAAGAATTAAATATACGTCTTGAAACAATAAAACTTCTTAAAGAAAACATAGGAGAAACACTTCAGGAAGCAGGATTAGGCACAGACTTCATGAATATGACCACAAAAGCACAGGCAACCAAAGGAAAAAGAAACAAATGGGATTATATCAAACTAAAAAGCTTCTGCATAGCAAAAGAAACAATTAACAGAGTTAAAAGGCAACCAATTGTTGGTTCCTCGCCACCGGGGACCAACAACACAGGGCGGGAAGGGACCCCGGACCAGCCAGCGGTAACCTCTTGTGGGGCTGAGCGGGATGATGAGTGTCGCAGGCCCGATCCCCTCTGCGCTTCGGCCCCGGGGACAAAGAAAGAACACCGAGCCAGGAGAGCGGTCAAAGCCGGAACTCTGTTTATT
>NW_007742811.1:11577-20605 GCF_000696425.1 Galeopterus variegatus
ACAGAGTGGGAGAAAATATTTACAAAATATACATCTGACAAAGGGTTAATATCCAGAATATACAAGGAACTGAAACAACTTTACAACAAAAAAACAGGTAACCCAATTAAAAAATGGGCAAAAGAGCTAAATAGGTGTGGGGGATCAGGGGCAGCAGGCCCCGAACCTCCCAGGAGTCCCTTTTATCCCCTGCCATGGCATGAGCAAGAGAGGGAACCGGTAGGATTACTCCTGCCACCCTAGTGGCCAGGAGAGCCCAGGAGGAAGGTGAGGATGCCACCCGCCTATTCGGCCCCACAGAGAGACACTCAGATATGGCAGGGGTTCCATCAAGCAGTTCCGTTTATTTTCATACAAGCACCTGCTTTTATAAGCATATGGCAAGAGATTTCCTAACTTCAACCTATCATCTTAAAGGTCATGTGTGCATGCATCTTGCTCTAATGCTTTGCTATTACAATCACGCAGTGAGCACGAGCACAGAAATATCTTTTATCGAATAATTTTAAACTATGTCTTTCCTTGGCCACTACCTGGTGGCTTCCATCAGGTGCCATCTTTATCTCTCCTGTCCAGGCGAATGTTTTCAACAGATTACATACGCATATGTGGGTGAGGTCATGGCTAGTTCTCTGCCCCGGGAGGAGGTTTGTGGCCTCAATGCCCCAACAGGTCCCCCTTTCTGTTTTGTATGAGCAGCTGTAAGCGGCTAACCTCACAGCCTCACCAGCCTCAAGTGGTTGTGCCTGTCTTATGTTGTCCCCCTCTGGGGATCTTACCCGTCATTGACTATACAACTAAGCGGAGGTCTGGCAGAACTCTTTAGCATCTGGAATAAATTTTTTGGAGGGCCATATTTACCCATGGGTTAGAGGGTTTCTTTTCTTGGGCCACCTCGTCTACCACTTGGGCGAGCATAGTGATAGACACCACATTACGCCATATAAGGTTAAATATTTCGGTAAGCACCAATGGGCCAATTGTTACTGCTAACAAGAGGATAACAATGGGACCCGCCAGGTTGTGAGCCAAGGAGAATTATTAAACCATGATTGAAACCAACTTGCCTGAGCTTCTCGTTCTCTTTCGCGCTTTTCTAAATTTTCTCTAACCTTAGCTAAAGATTCATGCACTACTCCTGAATGATCAGCGTAAAAGCAACACTCTTCTTTGAGGGCAGCACATAAGCCCCCCTGCTGTAAAAATAAAAGATGCAATCCTTCACGATTTTGTAACACAACCTCAGAAAGGGAGGTTAATGAAGTTTGCATACGGCTTATAGAATGTTCTAATTGGCCTAAATCTTCATCTGCAGTCTGTCTTAAATCTTGAATGTTTTGGTAAGCATATGCTATTCCTGCTGTTCCTGTGCTGGCACCGATGACCCCGAAGACGGAGGATACGGCCACTGCGGCTCTGATGCCTCTTTTATGGTCACTGTGGCTCCCACGCCTCTTTTATGTAATCGCCTTCCCTTGATTGTCCAATGTGTGTACATCTCGGATCCTTCGTGCCAATATACTTTGGGAAGAATGTTGGCATATGTGGCAGTGGTCCGTTGCTCCCAGCATTACCTTGGCATCTACCGAGGTGTAGTATCGGGCCAACAAATAATAGAATCTTCATGATGTTTCCTAGGATGACAAGAAAAAATGACCCTCAGGGCTATTGTCACCCTGGGTGATTGGTGCAAATTTAAGATTCCTGGTGGGTATCCATATAGGGTTTGACTCTTGTAAAGGGAAGATGCAACCAAATCCTCTCCCCATGGTTAAAAGGGGATCAGGGCCTCTCCATTGTCCTGTAAGGGAGGTCTTTCCACCTGGCTTGTATCATGAGGTGTGTGGGCTAAAGGGACCAATGTTTCTGAAATGGTGTTAAAGGATAATTTTTTGAAAAATTTAAAATATTAAGTGTAAATAGAGCTAAACCCAGTTGCTGGTAGGGACTATGCATTCCCCCTTTTTGTTTTAAAAGCTGGTTTTTTAAAGTTTGGTGAAATCATTCAATTATGGCCTGACCTTGTGGATTATATGGGATGCCTGTGGTGTTCTAATGGGCCTTCAGCAAGTTTTCTCCATGCGGAGAGGGCTGCTGCCCTGACTTGGTCTTGATAGGGAGGTGGAATGTCGGACTGTTGTACTCCTGTACTACAGGGGTCGGCGGTCTCTGACAACATCCCAAATGTAATGGGGATCACAGGATTTGCTGCCTGGTTTCTCTCCGCCTGGAGGTGGCATTCCTCCTTTAAAAAGGCACAGAACTTTATATACAAGGCGCCAGGGAGTACAGCCCTACATAACATTTTCCAGTCTTGGGTGGTGCAAGGTTGGCGGGCCAACCCCTGAAGGATGGTCTCAGCCCAAGGCAGGTTGGGCCCATCTTCTGCAACCACCTTTTTAAAATCTTTTAAATCACTGGCAGGCCCCGAACTGTCCCTGTTTGGGTGCCAGCTGCAGGGGCTGAGGGGCAGTGGCCCCAAACCTCCCAGTAGCCCCTTTTATCCCCCCACCACTGGACGAGCAAGGGAGGGAACTGGTAGGATTACTCCTGCCACCCTAGTGGCCAGGAGAGCCTGGGAGGAAGGTGAGGATGCCTCCCGCCTATTCAGCCCCACAAAGAGACACTCAGATGTGGCAGGGGTTCCGTCAAGCAGTTCCATTTATTTTCACACAAGCACCTGCTTTTATAAGAATATGGCTAGAGGATTTCCTAACTTCAACCTATCATCTTAAAGGTCATGTGAGCATGCATCTTGCTCTAATGCTTTGCTATTACAATCACGCGGTGAGCACGAGCGCGGAAATATCGTTTATCCAATAATTTTAAACTATGTCTTTCCTTGGTCACTCCCCAGAGGCTTCTGTCAGGTGCCATCTTTATCTCTCCTGTCCAGGCGAATGTTTTCAACAGATTACATATGCGTACGTGGGTGAGGTCATGGCTAGTTCTCTGCCCTGGGAGGAGGTGTGTGGCCTCAACGCCCCAACAAATAGGCATTTCTCAAAGGAAGATATACGAATGGCCAACAGACACATGAAAAAATGCTCAACATCACTCAGCATTCAGGAAATGCAAATCAATACCACACTGAGATACCATCTCACCCCAGTTAGGATGACTAAAATCCAAAAGACTGAATGACAATTGCTGGTGAGGTTGCAGAGGAAAAGGAACTCTCATACATTGCTGGTGGGACTGCAAAATGGTGCAACCTCTATGGAAAATGGTATGAAGGTTGCTCAGACAATTGCATATAGATATACCATATGACACAGCTATCCCACTGCTGGGAATATACCCAGAGGAATAGAAATCATCAAGTTGAAGATATACCTGTTCCCCAATGTTCATTGCAGCACTCTTTACAATAGCCAAGAGTTGGAACCAGCCCAGGTGTCCATCATTGGATGAGCAGATACGGAAAATGTGGTATATCTACACAATGGAATACTATTCTGCTATAAAAAAGAATGAAATATTGCCATTTGCAATGACATGGATGGACCTAGAGAGAATTATATTAAGTGAAACAAGTCAGGCACAGAAAGAGAAATATCGCATGTTCTCACTTATTTGTGGGAGCTAAAAATAAATAAATACACAAATAAAGGGGGGGGGCGGAAGAAGACACAACAATTACAATTCCTTGAAGTTGATACAACAAGCGAACAGATATGAGGTTGTTGGGAGGAAGGGGGGAGAGGGAGAAGGGAAGAAGTTTTTGGGAATGGACAACAATAATCAATCACATTGTATACTGACAAAATAAAATTAAATTAAAAAAAAAAAAGAAAAGTCCTTTGCGGGAACCACCGTACAGTCCTCCTGCAGTGCTGGCTTCACATAGGAAGCATGAATCCAGCTGTTTCTCCTTTACTTTGTTAGCTGTATGGATGATCAGCAGTGGTTGAAAGGGCCCCTCCCAATGCGGTGACAGCCTTTGTTACCTCCAGAATACCTTCATGTAGATCAAGTCAATAAGACTTCCTCTGGTAGGTCCTCATGACTTTAAATCTCAGGGTCTCTAGGCAAGAGAGAAGCCCTTTTAAGTATTGAATGAGTATGAGAGAATTGAATTAAATTGGGCACAGAACTTGTCTCAGACTCAAATTCATAGGCCTGCCAAACATAATTTAAAAGGTATAGATACTTTACTAGCTTGCAAGGGTTGCTCTAATTTTTAATAAGACTAGAGGTAAAGCTCTAGGCCATTTTAACCTTATAGATTGCTGATTTTTAGCCAAGTAGTTTTTTAGAGTTTGATCCATTCACTCTACTTGTCCAGAGAACTGAGGCTTATAGGACTCTGCAAACACTTGCATAATTCCAGGACAACAGTAGAAATAAAATGGCTTCCACTGTCCTAAACAGCGTGCTCTGGTAACCCAAAAGTAGAAATTGTGTGTATTAAGAGAGCCTTTACCACTGCCTGAAACATCAGCTTTAAAATTTTTTTATTTGATTGTGTTAAGAACACTTTAGAAGAGATCTACCCTAATAACAATTTTTTTAGTGTACTATATAGTATTTTTGACTATAGGCACATTATACGGCAGATCTCTAGAGTTTATTGCTTAATTGAACATGAGCTTTTGAAGACAGAAAAATTTCCGACCGTCCGGAATTCACACATACCATAACTAGACAAATCTCTTAACTTTTACAAACATTAGTTCTGTGCAATCCATTTTCCACCAGTTTCCAGGTAAAGCTGGTTAGAAAGAACTTCTTATGCTTACGTTCAGAGTTGCCTGTACAGAATTCTGTTGATAAATACATCTCTTTAATATGTTTTGCATAATTTTATATTTTTGGTAGGCCTAGAAAGAGTCTAGTACCTTTAAAATTCCTCTCTTGTTTAAATGATTTTGTTGATTGACACAACAGCACCAAACAAGCACATTGGGACGGGGGTATAGGAACTATTGTTAGGTAATTCCCATAGCCCAGTCAAATTTCTTTCAGTTCCTTTTTCAATCCCTTTGCCCACTTTCTTTTGTGAAGCACAATTTTTTAAATGAACAAAAGTTTCTTATTGCATTAAGAATGTAGGGCCGGCCCGTGGCTCACTCGGGAGAGTGCGGTGCTGATAACACCAAGGCCGCGGGTTTGGATCCTATATAGGGATGGCTGGTTGGCTCACTGGCTGAGCATGGTGTTGACAACACCAAGCCAAGGGTTGAGATCCCCTTACTGGTCATCTTTTAAAAAAAAAAAAATCATCATGAGAACAGGCTGCTGTCTGTGTTTGCTGCTGAGAATAGGGTGTATTTTTTCTCCCTCAGGCCAAAGAGCTTTTTCCTCTTTCACTGTTTCTTATTTTCACACAAGGGTTGAGATCCCCTTACTGGTCATCTTTAAAAAAAAAAAAAAAAAAAGAATAGAGCTTCTACATTTGAAGCCTGCCAGATTTTAACAGCAGCTTTTGCAGCTCTGTCAGCAAAATGAATTACTGATATCTGAGCAGGCAGTTGTGAAGTCCCTAACAAATGAGCAACTTATCAATTTTCTGCAAAATTTTTTAGTTCTTTTTTTTTTTGAAGTTAAAAATCCTTTATTTTTTTTTAAAAAAATCCTCTGTTGCATGATAGACACCAAACACATATTTATTAGCAGTACATATATTTTATGTTTTTTAAGTCCAGAACCAAGAATTTCAGCTCTACTAACTGCTATTAACTCATCTGTTTATGCAGGCTCAATTCCAAATAAAACATAAGCTTCTAAGGCTGTCTGATATGTCACCACAGCTAGGAAGCCTTAAGTGGACATTTACCCACAGTATATTACCAATCGGTAAACATTATTTAATCTTCATTTTGAACAGGAGCATCATATAAATCAGGTTGGATTTTTCAAAATTTGGACTCCTCAAAGTTGGGAGAGAAGTTGCAGCCAATTTTAGTAGTTCAAATGCCTCTTCAGATTCTAGGGACCAAGCCAGAAGATCTGGAGAATTATCATGCTTCATCAGAGATTTTACCTACTTTGCAAAAATTGGCATCTACTGTCTACAATACTGTATTAGTCCCCAAACTGTCTGTCTTAGTCTATTCAGGCTGCTATAACAACAATACCATAAACTGAGTGGTTTACAAACACCAAACATTTATTGCTCACAGTTCTGGAGGCTGGAAAGCCCAAGATTAAAGCACTGGCAGATTCCATGTCCTGAGGGCTTGCCTTCTCAGCACCTTCTCACTTCATCTTCACATGGTGAAAGGTACCAAGCAGCTCTCTGGGACCACTTTTATAATGGCTTCACCCTCATGACCTAATCACCTCCAAAAGGTCCTACCTTCTAATACCATCACATTGGAGATTAGGTTTCAATATATGAATTCATGGGTTGGGACATGAACATTCAGACCATAGCACTAAGTTTTTTTAGCAGACTGATCTGCCAAATGAGACTTCTAGTTTGTAACACTATGTGACCTACAGCTGACAACAGATGCCCTAAATATTTTACCTCAGGAAAGCAATATTGCAATTCATTTAGTGAGGCCTTATGCCCTTGTGAAGCAAAATTTTGTAACAAATTCAAAGTATCAGTTTGGCAATGATCTTTAGTGTCTGGGGCTACCAGCAAATTATCTACATTTTGAAATATTATAGATCCTTCTGGTGGAACAAGTTTTTCTAAGTTTTCCTGTAAATAGGTAAAGAAAACAGTAGGGGAGTCTCAAAACCGTTAAGAATTCTTTGCCATAAATATCAGACCCCTTCATAAACAAAAGCAAGCAAGAATTTAGACTCGTTCAGTAGAAGGAGATAGAGAGAGAGAGAGAGAGAAAGAGAGGGAGAGGGAGAGGAAAAAAGGAAAGAAGGAAGAGAAAGGAGAAAAGGAGAGAGGGAAGAAAGAAGGAAGAAAGGAAGAGAGAAATTGCAGAATATATATCAACAGAAAATCTTTGCAGACAGAGCAAAAAGACAACCTACAGAATGGGAAAAAATATTTGCAAATTATGCATCTGGCAAAGGATTAATATCCAGAATATACAAGGAACTCAAACAAGTTAGCAGTAAAAAAAACAAGTTACCTAGTTAAAAAGTGGGCAAAGGAGCTGAATAGGCATTTCTGAAAGGATATAAAACTGGTCAACGGACATATGAAAAAATGCTCAACATGACTCAGCATCAGAGAAACGCAAATCAAAACCATACTGAGATATCATCTCACCCCAGTTAGACTGGCTACTATCAAAGAAACAGAGAATAACAAATGCTGGTGAGGATGTGGAGAAAGGGGAACCCTCCTACACTGCTGGTGGGACTGTAAATTAGTGCAGCTGTCATGGAAAACAGTATGGAAGTTCCTAAAACAACTACAGATAGAACTGTCATATGATCCAGGAATCCTGCTGCTGAGTGTATAATATGATCCAGCAATCCTGCTGCTGAGTGTATACCCGAAGGAATGGAAATCATCACGTCAAAGAGATACGTGCACTCCCGTTTATTGCAGCTCTCTTTACAATAGCTAAGAGTTGGAACCAACTTAAATGTCCATCAGTGGATGAGTGGATAAGTAAAATGTGGTACATCTACACAATGGAATACTACTCTGCCATAAAAAGAAATGAAATTCTGCCATTCCCAGCAACATGGATGAACTTAGAGAAAATTATGTTAAGTGAAATAAGCCAGGTACAGAAAGAGAAATACCTATGAGTGAGAAATGTCCTCACTCATAAGTGGGAGCTGATAAACAAACAAGATGAAAAAAGAAAGAAAGAAAGATACAGTAATCACAATAACTCCTTGAACTTTCAAAAGGAGAGAATGGAACTGAGGCCACCAGAGGTGGGAAAGGGGGAGAGGGGATTAGGGAGAAATTGGTAAAGGGCCACAAAAAATTTTGATCTTGTGTAATGGTAAAAAAAAAAAAAAATTATTTACTGAATAACGAATTGATTTTATTATACTGATGAGCTTTTTAAAATTAATAAATAAAACTATTTTTACCAATAAAATTATTCTAAGAGATTAAAAATAGCAATAATTAAAAAAAACTTTGCAGACAATACTGAAATCAGAATAATTGCAGGGTTAAGAACTATAGGGGCTAATGGGACAACAAACTTATTTACTCCTCTAAAATTCATGCAAATCTATATAGTGGTCAACCATCTTTATCAAATTTACCTTTCTTCTTTACTGGAAACATGGGAGTATTACAAGGTTAGTGCCCCTTTTTAATTATTCTTTGTTTTTCTAATTCTTTTATAACTGGTTTTATTCCATTTAATTGAGCTCTCAGCATAGGATATTGTTTTACACATGGCCACAGATCACCTTTTTGGTAAGCTATTTTTATTGGTTCTATATCTCAAATTAATCCAGTATCATGATTCCCTCTGGTTAAATGTCTCTTTGAGTATTTTGCTTACTTTTAAATTGGTTTCTATTATTATTATTATCATTATTGTTATTATTGAGTTGTAAGAGTTCTTCATGTATTTTGGATACAAGTCCTTTGCAAGATATGATTTACAAGTATTTTCTCCCAGTCTGTGACTTGTCTTCTCATTTCCTTAATGGAATATTTGGAAACACAAAACTTTTTCATTTTTATGAAGTACAGTTT
The DNA here is from genome assembly GCF_000696425.1 of Galeopterus variegatus. Taxonomy (NCBI): domain Eukaryota; kingdom Metazoa; phylum Chordata; class Mammalia; order Dermoptera; family Cynocephalidae; genus Galeopterus; species Galeopterus variegatus. The sequence continues at coordinate 20,171 of NW_007742811.1, forward strand.
ATCCATTTTTTCTCTTATGGATTATATTTTTGGTGTTTTATCTAAAAAGTCTTTGCTTAACCCAAGGTCATTAAGATTATCTTCTATCTTTTATTCTGAAAGTTTTGTAGTTTTTACCTGACATTTAGGTGATTTGGTTCAGTGTGTGTGTGTGTGGGGGGGGGGGTCCAGCACAGTGTAAGACTGACACACTCTGCCATACCTCTTTTCTTTTAGAGCCACATAGGAATCAAATCAGGTGCCTTTTCCCCAAGGAGCTTCACAGACACTCCCTCTGCAGTGCAGAATATGGTAGCTTTTAAGTGGCACAGCAGGTCTCTCCCCAGTAGGTTTACAGGAGATTCACGAAAAAAAATTTTTTTTTTTGTTAAATTTTTATTTTGTCAATATACACTGTATATGATTATTATGGCCCATCACCGACACTTCCCTCCC
>NW_007742812.1:0-20601 GCF_000696425.1 Galeopterus variegatus
AAAATAAAATAAAAATAAAAATAAAATAAAAGCTAAATTAAAATAAAGAAAGAAAGAAACCATTAAGAGTTGTTTCCTCTGGGAAGGAGAACTTGGGGTGGGTGGCAATGGCATGACAGCCAGGAGCTTTTCATTGTCAGCCTTTTTGTAACATTTTCTGCTTTTTTTTTAACCATGGATGTGTATCGTTTGGGTTTTATAATTTTGTTTACAAGTTATAACAATTCCTTAAACCAGAACTTAATGGAAAGTGGGGGATTAATTTGTGGCTGTGTTTGCAAAAGCCCTTTGGATGTCTAAAGTGCTCTGCAGATTTGAGGTATTGTCATTCCAGCAGCACAGCAGAATTGGGCAAGAAGGGACAGCACAAAGTCAGCAACGTGGGGACTGTGGTGTAGCATCATAACACCTGCTGGAGGTGTGACTGCTCCCTGGAGGATGGGCTGTCCTCACAGCTGAAGCACTTTTTGGAGATCCCAGGGGTGCAGGGCCAGTGAATCAGTCTCTGGTGAGGACAAGGCCAGGGCTGACCCTCAGGACACACGTGTAGGGGTGTCCACAACCATAGACCAAGACCAGGGTTTGTGATGTGGAAAGGTGAGTGCCAATAACCTGGGCAGAAAGAGAAACTCGACTGCTACTTCTCAGCCAGAATCGTCTCCCACAAAGAGCAGTTTCCACTCTTCTTGGGATAAGGTCTCTTTAAGTTTTACATCTTCATTTACTTTTCAGAAAAAGGGCCCAAGTAAGACTGACTTGTTTTTATTTTTATTTTTTAATTATTTTATTATTATTGGTTTTTTAAACTTTATTGAATCATGGGCCGAGCCCGTGGCACACTCGGGAGAGTGTGGCGCTGGGAGCGCAGCAGCGCTCCCACCACGGGTTCGGATCCTATATAGGGATGACCGGTGCTCTCACAGCGCTCACTGGCTGAGCATGGTGCGGCCGGTCTCAGAAAGGACAAAAAAAAAAAAACTTTATTGAATCATAATTGATTGTATATATCTGTGAGGTACAGTGTTGAATATCAGTTCCCAGAAAAAAAAATTTTTTTTAAGAATATGAAAATAAAGGGAGGAAAGTTGTTTTTAAAATAATACCCCAGTGCTGGAAAGGACAAAAAAAAAAAACTTTATTGAATCATAATTGATTGTATATATCTGTGAGGTACAGTGTTGAATATCAGTTCCCAGAAAAAAAAAATTTTTTTAAGAATATGAAAATAAAGGGAGGAAAGTTGTTTTTAAAATAATACCCCAGTGCTGAGCCTGTGACACACTCGTGAAGCTCAAATCAGGACAATTCATATATACAATGTAATTGATTTTTGTGGCCTTTTACCAGTTTCTTGCAGCCCCCCTTCCCTGCCCTTTCCCACCTCTGGTGGCCTCAGTTCTGTCCTTTCCTTTTGAAAGTTCAACGAGTTACTACGATTGTTATATCTTTCTTTTTTTATTTACTTGTTTAAGTTTTTAGCTCCCACTTACAACTGAGGACACACAGTATGTCTCTTTCTGTGCCTGGCTTATTTCACTTAACATAAGTTTATCTAAGTTCATCCATGTTGCTACAAATCACAGAATTTCCATTCTTTTTTCTGACATAGTAGTACTCCATTGTGTATGTATAGCACACTATCCTTTTCAGTCATCCATCGATAAACATTTAGGGTTGTTCTAACTCTTGACTGTTGTAAACGGAGCTCTGATAAACATGGGGGTGTAGGTATCCCTTCGACGTGATGATTTCCATTCCTTTGGTATACACCCAGCAGTGGGATTGCTGGATGGGATGGCAGTTGTATTTGTCCACTTCCGTTGCTTATAACAAAATATCCAGAACTGGGTAATTTGTAAGAAAACGAAATTTATTGCTTACAGTTTCTGAGGCTGGGAACTCCAAAATCCAGGGAACACATCTGAAGGCCTTCCTTGATGGTGGCTTCAGTGACACAGGGTATCACATTAGGAGATGGTGGAAGCAGAGAGAGAGCAATAGCTCCTCATGCACTCTCCTTTTAAAGCCCTCAGCTTTAAGCATCAGCTTAATCACCTCTTTAAGGCCCCACCTTTCAGTTACCATAATAGATTTCCCACCCTCAACAGCTGAAATCGGGATCAAGCTTCTAACACATAAAACTTGTGGGACACAATTGAACCCTTATCATTCCAGCCCTGGCCTCCAAAGTTCATGTCCTTCTCAAAGGTAAATACATTCATTCCATCCCCAAGTCTTAACTTATTTCAACTCAAAAGACTAAAGTTCAAAGTCCCATCTGTGAAATCAAAAAAAGTTATCTACTTCCAAGATACAATGGTGGGACAAGCATAGCATACATTTCCCATTCAAAAAGGGAGAAATTGGTCAAAAGAAAGAGGTAACAAGTCCTAAAGAAGTCTCTATGCGGTGAATCAGCCCCTGTGACAGATCTCTTCCTGGGCCCCCAGACTTTTCCATACATCCGTTGAAATCAGGATGGTGGCTCCCAATCCTCCACAGCTCTGGCATTCTGCGAGCCTGCAGACTTAACCCCATGTGGACGCCATCAAGGCTTCTAGTATCTTCCAAAGCTGCGGGTCCAGTGCACCTGGGGCCAATTTAGCCTTGGCTGGAGCAGCCAAAGCAGCTCGGGTGCTAGTGCTTGAAGCAGCTTCTCCAGGTGGCCCTGGGCAGTGAGTCCATGGAGGGAGCCTCAGGCCTGTTCCCTGAGACTATTCTGTCTCCCTAGGCCTCTGGGCCTATAATGGAAGAGGCAGCTTCTGAAATGCCTCCAAGGTCTTTTTTCCCTTCTCTTGGTACTAAACACCTTAGCAAACAGTTGCTGGGCTATGCCCTTGCTTTCATGGCCAGGCTGAAAATTTTCCAATTTTTGGCCTCGCTTCCTTTTGGATTATAAATTCTGGCTTTACATCATGACCTTTCTGCCATAACTCAGCATAGCCTGCTGCAAGTAGCCATGCGGCTTCCTGAATGCTTTGCTGCTTAGAAATTTCTTCTGCTAAAAAAAAAAAAGAAAGAAATTTCTTCTGCCAAATACCCTGTTTCAGCACCTTAAAGTTCCATATTCCATAAAACTTTTGGGCATCAAGAGAATGCAGCCAACTTCTTTGCCAGTTCATAGCAAGGGTGACCTTTGCCCCAGTTTCCAATAAGTTCCTTCTCATTTCTGCCTGAGACCTCCTTAGAATGGTCTTTATATTGGGCCGGCCCGGTGGCGCACTGCTACAGTGCGCCGCTTGGGAGCGCGGCGGCCCTCCCACATACAGACCGGCCGCTCACTGGCTGAGCGAGGTGCGGGCGCAACACCGAGGGTTGCGATCCCGTTGCCGGTCCCGGTCCAGTACGGGCGCGACACTGAGGGTTGCGATCCGTTGCCGGTCACGAAAAAAGACAAAAAGGAAAAAAAAAAAAAGAATGGTCTTTATAGTCCATATTTCCATAAACATTCTGCTCACCACAATTTAGCCAGTGTTTAAAACATTCCAAACCTTCCCTGGTTTTCTTGTCTTCTGAACTCCCGCCAGCATCTAGGCTTTTCTAGCCTGCCCCTTCAAATTCTTCCAGGCTCTTCTCAATACCCAGTTCCAAAGTCACATCCACATTTTCAAATATTTGTTATAAGCAACACCCCATTTCTCTGATACCAATTCTCTGCATTAGTCCATTTCTGTTCCTTATAACAAAATATCTGGAACTGAGTAATGTGTAAGAAAACAAAATGTATTGTTTACAGTTTCAGAGGCTGGGAAGCCCAAAGTCTAGGGAACACATGTGGTAAGGGTCATCTTTGGTGGTGGCTTTATAGCAATGCAGGGGTTTCACATGGCAGAAAATGGTGGAGCAGAGAGAGAGAGAGGCTCTCACATGCTCTCCTTTTAAAGCCCTCGGAACCCTGCCCACGATCACCATTAAACCATGAGTTTAATCAACTCTTCAAGGCCTCACCTTTCAAATACCATAATAGGATTTCCCACCCTCAACAATTGTAATGGGAATCAAGTTTCTAATACATAAAACTTGAAGGACACACTTCAACCCATATCAGCAGTTCTATCTGTAGTTGTTTGAGGAAGCTCCATACTGTTTTCCATAACTAATCTACAGTCCCACCAACAGTATAGGAGGGTCCCCTTTCTCTGCATCCTCCCTAGCATTTGCTGTTCTCCGTCTTTTTGATAACAGCCAGTCTAACTGGGATGAGATGATACCTCAATGTGATTTTGATTTGCACTTCCCTGATGCTTAGTGATGTTGAGCATTTTTTCATGTTTCTCTTGGCCGTCTGCATGTCTTCTTTTGAGAAATGTCTATTCAGCTTCCTTGCCCATTTTTTAATCAGGTTACCTTTTTTTACTGTTAAATTGCTTGAGTTCCTTGTATATTCTAGTATTAGTCCCTTATCAGATGCATAGTTTGTAAATATTTCCTCCCATTCTGTAGTTCATCTTTTCACTCTGTTGTTTCTTTTGCTGTGCAGAAGCTTTTTAGTTTGATATAATCCCATTTGTTTATTTTTCCTTTTGTTGCCTGTGCCTTTGGGGTCTTACTCATACTTCCAGTCCTACCTCCTGAAGTGTTTCTCTTATGTTTTCTTATAGGAGTTTTATAGTTTCAGGTCTTATATGTAAGTCTTTTATCCATTTTGAGTTGATTTTGGCATATGGTGAGAGGTTAGGGTCTAGTTTCATCCTTCTTCCTATGGATGTCCAGTTTTCCCAGCACCACTTATCGAAGAGGGAATCTTTTCCCCAGCATAAGTTTTTGTTGCCTTTGTCAAAGGTCAGTAAGCTATAAGTATGTGGGTTGATTTCTGGGTTCTCTATTCTGTTCCATTGGCTTAAGTGTCTGTTTTTATGTCAGTACTATGCTGTTTGGGTTACTACAGCCTTGTAGGATAATTGGAAGTCAGGTAGTATTATGCGTCCAGCTTCCCACCCACCCACCCACCCCCCAGGATTGTTTTGGCTATTTGGGGTCTTTTGTTGTTCCATTTGAATGTTAGGATTTTATTTTCTATTTCTCTGAGGAAGGTCATTGGTATTTTGGTGGAGATTGCATTGAATCTGTAGATTGCTTTGGGTAGTATGGACATTTTCATGTTAATTCTGATCCAAGAGCATGGAATGTCTTTCCATCTTTTGGTGTTCTCTTTAATTTTTTTCAGCAGTGATTTGTAGTTCTTGTTGTAAAGGTCTTTCACCTCCTTGGTTAAATTGATTCCTAGGTATTTTGCTTTTTCGATGACTGTTGAAAATGGGCTTCCTTTCTTGACTTCTTTCTCTAGTTTGTTTTCTGAAGTATAAAAATGCTACTGATTTTTGCATGTTGATTTTTTATCCTGTAAATTTACTGGAATCATTTATTAGCTGTAAGAGTTTTTTGGCAGAGTCTTTAGGTTTTTCTATATGTAGGATTATATCACCTGCAAACAGGGACGGTTTGACTTCATCTTTTCCAATCTGGATGTCTTTTATTTCTTCCTGTTGCCTGATTGCTCTGGCTAGTACTTCCAGTACTGTGTTAAATAGATGTGGTGAAAGCAGGCATCCTTGTCTTGTTCCTATTCTTAAGGGAAGAACTTTAAGCTTTTCCTAATTCAGGATGATATTGGTTATGAGTTTGTCTTTATCATGAAGTGATGCTGAATTTCATCAAATGCTTTTTCTGAATCTCTCAAGATAATCATATGGTTTTTGTCCTTGATTTTGTTGATATGGTGTATCATATTTATTGACTTGCATATGTTGAATCATCCTTGCATCCCTGGGTTGAATCCCAACTTATCATGGCATATAATTTTTATGATGTGTTGCTGTATTCTGTTTGCTAACATTTTATTGAGGATTTTAGCATCTATGTTCATTGGAGATATTCACCTGCAGTTTTCTTTTTTTGTTATATCTTTGCCTGGTTTTAGTATCAGGGTGATGATGGCCTCATAGAATGAGTTTGGAAGAATGGCTTCTGTTTCCATTTTTTGGAATAATTTGAAGAGAATTGGTATTAATTCCTCTTTAAAGGTTCGATAGAATTCAGCAGTAGAGACATCTGGTCCTGGGCTTTTCTTTGTTGGGAGACCAGTGATAACTGTTTCAATCTTGTTTTTTTTTTTTTTTTTAATTGTTCTGTTCAGGTTTTCTATTTCTTCTTGGTTCAGTCTTGGTAGTTTTCACGTGTCCAGAAATTTATCCATTTCCTCCACATTTTCAAATTTGTTAGTATATGGTTGCTCGTAATTGTCTCTAATGATCTTTGTATTTCTGTGGTATCGATTGTAATGTCTCCTTTTTCATTTCTGATTTTTGTTATTTGGGTCTTCTCTCTTCTTTTTTCAGTTAGCCTAGCTAAAGGTTTGTCTATTTTATTTATCTTGTCAAAGAAAACAACTTTTTCGGGCCGGCCCGGTGGCGCACTGCTACAGTGCGCCGCTTGGGAGTGCGGCGGCGCTCTCCCACAGGTTTTGGTATGATGTGTCTTTATTTTCATTAGTTCAAGAAACTTTTTGATTTCTTGTTTAGATCCTTCTTGAACTCATAGGTCGTTCAGGAGCATGTTGTTTAATTTCCATGTATTTGTACTGTTTCCAGAATTTCACATGTTAATTATATCCAGTTTTAATCCATTTCAATTTTTTAAAATCTGTTGAGACTTGATTTGTGACCTAACATGTTGTCTATCCTGGAGAATGTTCCATGTGCTGATGATAAGAATGTATATTCGGTAGTTGTTCCAGGAAGTGTTCTGTAGATATCTGCCAGGTCCAATTGGTGTAAAGAGTAGTTTAAATCCTGTGTTTCTCTGTTGACTTTTTGCCTAGATGATCTGTACAATGCTGAGAGGGTTCTTCAGGTCCCCAACTATTGTTGCATTGGGGTCTATCTCTTCCTTTGGGTCCAATAGTGTTTGCTTTATATATCAGGGTGCTCCAGTGTTGGGTGCATGTGTATTTATGATTGTTATGCCCTCTTGCTGGATAGATCCCTTTATCATTATATAGTGGCCTTCTTTGACTCTTTTTATGGTTTTTGATTTAAAATCTATTTTTCCCAATATAAGAATAGTTACTCCTGCTCATTTTTGGTTTCCATTTGTGTGGTATATCTTTTTCCATCCCTTCACTATTAGTCTGTGTGTGTCTTTAACAGGTGAGGTGAGTCTCTTGAAAACAGTATATAGTTAGGTGTACCTTTTCATCCAATCAATAAGTCTGTGTGGACTAACTTGTTTTTAATGCCAAAGAATGGCACTGACCACATAAGCACTGTTCTTTCCTCTGCCTTAAGCTCTGTGTCTCATCTGGCTGCCAAGAGAAATGGCTGTTACTCCGCCAGCAAAATGTCTCTGGGAAGAAAAGAGTGGAAAATGTGAGGAAATTTCCTTCCAAAATCCCAAAGAATCCATGCTCCACATAATGAGTGAGAATTAGCAGCACAATGAACCACACCGGAAAAAAAGAAAAACAGGATCATAATTCTTCAATGCATGATGGCATCCAAGTTTATAATAAGGCCTCTCTTCATGGAGAAGATGTTGCCATGTATGGGGAGGGTTTCCCAAATGAGACTGAAGAGGTGAATCTCATAGGTTAGAAACATTGGGGGATCCTAATGGACAGATGGGACTAGCCATCCTGGAACCTATGAGGGATTTGAAGATGTGGACTTGAAGCTGTAGGTGGTAAGACTATTCTCAACCTTCAACCCTGACCAAGCTTGCCCAGTCATGACCATCTCTCACTTGTTGCTAAGTGTAAAGCCCATCACCACCTGTCCCAACAAAGCTTATCTTATTGTTTTTTTAACCAGGACAACTGAGTGAGAGCCTTGTTATGAGAATGGGACATAGGACTGGTAAGTTTTGATTGGGAGGAAAGGAAAACAGACAGTAAGAAACCTTACAAGGAGGGCAGCCATGATAATGAGATGTGGATCCTGTTTCTGGACAATACTAAGTGAAGGAAATAGTGAGAAGATGGAGCATAAGTGAGATGATGTAATAAATAAGTGATAGGAAAAAATAAAAGATAAGTAAAATGATGCAATGATTTGTAGGTCATTTTTCCTTTAATATATTTTATTTCAGGGCCGGCCCGGTGACGCACTCGGTAGAGTGCAGCGCTTGGGAGTGTGGTGGCGCTCCTGCCGAGGGTTCAGATCCCATATAGAGACCGGTCCGCTCACTGGTTGAGCACGGTGTGGGCACGACACCAAGGGTTGCGATCCCGTTACCAGTCACGAAAAGGACAAAAAGGCTTCATTCAATGGAAGCCATTTTAGTTGAAAATAAAATTGATCAGCAATGCAAATATGCAACTGAAGTACTGAGCAATTTTTAGAACATTCTTTACGCACAGTCATGCCCAGGTGAGCCTCTTTTTCTGAACAGAAACTTGAAATATGAATTTCTCTTTTCTGTCCTCTTTAGACAATGAAGATACATGGTGCAGAAGTTTTGGAATCAGCCATGTCTGGTTGAAATCCTGAATCTGCCATTCATTAGCTTTGTGACCTCAGGAAAGTCACTTCACCTCTCTGAGCTTCAGTTTCTCCATCAGACTCATAGTAGTAGTAATAAGAGCTAACACTTTATTGATCATTTTTCATGTACCAATGTCTTAAGCCCTCTGCCTGTATCAAGTCTTTTCATCCTCACAACAAACTTTTCATGTATATTATTACGGGTTGAATAGTGTTTTCCAAAAATGCATATGTTGAAGTCCTAACACCCAGTACCTCAGAATGTGACCTTATTTGGAGATAGGATGTAATTATTTAAGATGATGTCTTACAGGAGTAGGATGGGCCCTAACCCAACATGACTGGCATTCTTACAAAAAGGGGAAATTTGGACACACATATAGAGAGAACACCATATGAGGATTGGGGTTATGTTGCCACAAGCCAAGGAACTCCCAGAGGGTAGGAGAGAGGCCTGGAACTGATCTTTCCCTGCACCTTCAGAGGGAGGACGACCCTGCCAACACCTTGATATTGGACTTCTAGCCTACAGAACTGAGGCAATACATTTCTGGTGTTTAAGCCACTCGGTTTGTGGTATTTTGTTATGGCAGCCCTAGCAAACATACACAGTCTTGAGCTGCATAATGACATTTCAGTCAATGACGGATATACAGTGGTGGTCCCATAAGATTGTAAAGGCTGTATCATATAGCCTAGGTGTGTAGTAGGCTATGCCATCTAGGTTTGGGTAAGTACACTCTATGATGTTCACACAATGATAAAATCACCTAACATTTTGCAGAATGTATCTCTGTCATTAAGCAACACATGATTCATGTGTGTGTATGTGTGTGTGTGTACATATATATATATATACATACATACACAATTGACCCTTGAACAACATGGATTTGAATTGCACATGTCCACTTATATGTGGATTTTTTCAATAAACATATTGGAAAATTTTTTGGAGATTTGTAATAATTTTCCCTTATGATTTTCTTAATAACACTTCCTTTTCTCTAGCTTACTTTATTGTAAGAATATAGTTAATATAATGCATATAACATACAAAATACGTGTGAATCGACTGTTCATGTTATCAGTGAGGCTTCCAGTCAACAGTAGGCTATTAGTAGTTAAGTTGTAGGGGAGTCAAAGTTATACATGGGTTTTTGACTGTGTCGGGGGTCAGCACCCCTAATCCCCACATTATTCCAGGGTCAGCTGTATACACGTATACACACTTTATTATTATATTTCCATTCTACAGATGAGAAAAGCAAAACACAAGAACTTGAGGTTACACAGTCAGTAGCTGAGCTGAGAATTAAACCCTTCATCTCAATCCCTACGTTACCACAGTAGTGGTCCTGAACTTCATAGGATTGTCATAAGGACCAAGTGGGGCAATTCATGTAAAATGTTTAGCTCTGTGACCAGCACATACTAACGCTCAATAAATTTAGCTATTATTGTTTATTATGTTTGCACTGTATTCAGAATTATACATGCAATACTCATCACAAATTCTTCAAATTAGTTATCATTATCCCCATAATAAGGATAAAGAAACTGAAACTCGGAATCAGTGACATGACTTAGATTTCAAAACCGGTTCTTGCTCCAAAGAACTGTCTCCCTCCAAAATCCAAACTAAACCACCCCTATTTTCTATTTATTAATCTCCATCTAACTGTATTCCAGAAAAGAATTTCAATAGCCTTTGTTGGAAAAATCCCCGCCAAGCCCCCTGCCAGATCACGCAATTCTTTCAGAGGATTATAATGAGAGAAAGGTGAAGTTGGTTCCACCCGGGAGATGAAATGCATCTGGCAGGCCCTAAAGCTGCTTTGTTTCTACGGGCCTAAATACTAGTTTACACAAGTAATAGTAGAACTAAGCCTGGCCAGAGGACCCCACCAGGGGACATGAACTAAAACCCATGATGTCACTAAAAATAAGCTACTAGAATTGAGTCAGAGAAAAATCTCTCCATTAAACAGGACTTGATGAAATCTAATGAAAGTTCTTACACCAGACCCAAAAGGCACAAACAACAAGGAAAAGATAAACAAATTTGACTCAATTAGAATTTTCTAAATTCTTTTAGGCAGAGGAAACTGTAACAACAAGAAAAGTCTAGCCCAGCCTAGGAGATGTGTTTACAATGAGTATAACCAACAGAGAACTGGTATCCAGAAAACATTTTTAAAACTCTATTAAAAATGAGAAAAACAGCCTGTCAGGAAAAGCTGGGCCCAGACGTTGAGGCCTCCACCAGAACTATAAAATCACAAGAGGGTTTGCATTTCATATTCTGTTACCCAAAAGATATGGCCCACCCTTCCACCCAGCAGTCCACTCCTAGCAACACTATTTGTAATTGTAAAAGATGAAAATTACCTAGATAGATAAACAAATGGTGCACATTCATAAAAATAAACTAGAGTTAGTAGCATCAATGTGTATAAATCTCATAAATATAATATTGGATAAAAAAATGCAAGTTATATAAAGATCCATGTGTCATTCATTATATCATTTATATAAAGTTAATAACCATGCAAAACAATGCTATGTATTGTTCAGAGCTAAAAGCGCACATAATCTAACTATGAGTTTATAGAGGGACATGATAAACACCAACCTCAGAACTAGAGAGGGGAGCAGGTAACGGGATGGGGGTGGGGAAAACACAGGAAGTTTCAAATGCATTTTTTGTAAGTTCTTAAGCTAGATGGTGGATGCATGGGTATCCATTAAATTATTCTCTAAAGTTTTAGTAAGTCTTAAATTTTTCATGATAAAAAAGCAAAGGAAAAAAGTTTCTAATGAAAATTCTCAGGACAGGCTCAGTGCATTCCTGGGGAAAGAATGCAGATTTAACAGCAAGTAGCACCTTCCTCGTGTATCAGGGCTGTCAGCCCTGCCAGGTGCCGGAGGGTGAAGAGGATGTTGGCAACTTAGAGACCCATGGCTGCCCTCAGATGGCATGCGATCTAACTGGAGGAGAGTAAAATCGGTGGCAACTCCAGGCAGGAGTGAAGCAAGAGCCGGGAGGCCACATCTGTACATGGCAGTCGGTTCCCCAACTACCAGCCCACTGGCCCAGGAGAAGTGTCACAACTTGTCCATAAGCTACAAGCCTCTTGGAGCCATCTGAGTATCTGTGTCACCTCCCCACCCACATTCCCATACCTTTCATTGTTGATTAAATTTTGTTCGTTTAATTTTATTTTTAATTGGGAAATTTTTCAAGCATATGGAAAAGTGCAGATAATACTATAATGGACATTCAGGGATACCCTAGACTTAACAGATGTTAACATCATTTGCATTTTTGTTTCAGATATATTTTGTAACACGTGTATCAACACAGAGAAAAATCCTCACATCCTGAGCCTCTCTCTCTCTCTTCCCTCCCACTTCAGAGGGAACCATTATCCTAGCACTGGTATTTACCTCGCCCATGCACACTGTGGGGTTTATAAACATAGAATATTGTTTTGCATTTTTTTGTTTTGTTTTGTATTTTTAACATATGTAAAATAATGGCTTTCAAACTTTTCTGCCACATTCAATCTAAGAAATACATTTTCACTCTGACCCCATAAACATGTATACATACATGTGTATGTATATATGTGTACATACGTGTATATACCTGTGTGTGAATGCATATGTAATTGAAACAAAATTTACATTAAATAATACATACTGTTAACTACTTGCAGAACATTCTGATATTTTCTTTCTATTCTAATAATTGTATCCCATTGGTTTTTGTTGTCGTTGTTTTGTTTGTTTTCTTTTTTTGGACCAGTAAGGGGATCGCAACCCTCAGCACGGTGTGGTCCGCACCCCGCCAGTGAGCGCACCGGCCATTTCTATATAGGATCCAAACCCGCGGCCTCGGCACTACCAGCTCTGCACTCTCCCACGTGAGCCACGGGGCCAGGCGGCCCTCATTGTAATATCATTTTACAGCTTATTCTTTTACTCCTAATATTTATCCATTTTGACTCAAGGAGACCCAGTTCATTCATTTTAACATGTGCATGTTATTTGATACTTTATTCTCTCATTTATGGATAATTAGATTGATTCCATATTTTCAATATTCCAAAGTGTCTTTCAGTGAACTTTCTTGCACATAAATATCAAAGATTCTCTAGGATTCTCTAGGTTGCCTAAGCAAACTCTTGCACCTCTTCAACTGTAGTAGATAATTTTCCTAGAATATTTAACCAGCACTACTAAAAGAGTTCTATTTCTCCACAGAATAACCACCACTTAATGTTATGAGACTTTAAACTTTTGTCAGTCCAATGGTATAAATGGTTTCTTTTTATATTTTATGTTACTAATAAGGTAAGCTTCTTTTCATGTGGTATCACCCATTCAATCTTTTCTATGAATTGCCAATCGGATTGCCTGTATTCTTATTATTAATTTCGAAGAGTTTTTATATATTCTGTGCACTGATTCTTTGTTAGTTATATATATGTTGCAAATATCTTCTCATTTTCATGCAATCAAATTTATCAGACTTTCCTCTAATTTTTACTTATTATGTGCTGTTTAAAAGCATTTTTCATACCTGAAGTCAAAAAGCTTTTTATATTTTCTTCTTAATATCTTAAAATTTTACACTTCCATATTTATATTTTGATCCATCTGGAATTGTGCAGGGTGGGGAGTGAAGTAGCAAGCCTATTTAATCTTTTTCCATATTTTATTGTCCAAGACCAATTTCTTTTTTTCTTACTTTTTAATTTTTTTAAACAATGATATGCACATTTATTTGTTCAAATAACGAATATATAGACTGAATAATAGATGAATAACAAAATACTCTGTAGAAAGTGAGCTTCAAATTTTCACAAAAATTGGAGATGTGAAACTTATTAAAATTTACATATTTCATTTTATAATCACTATGATTATTTGAAATAGCTCTCTACAGTCTTCCAAAAGCATGCAAATATCAAATTAATTTCAACAGAGGAAGCTGAATAAACTTTTCAAAGATCAATTAATTTCTAAGCAAATCAACAAGTCCACTTAAAAATAAATCAAGGAGCCAGCCCGGTGGCGCACTGGAGAGAGCGCCGCTTGGGAGCACGGCGGCGCTCCCGCTGAGGCCAATTAATTTCTAAGCAAATCAACAAGTCCACTTAAAAATAAATCAAGGGGCCAGCCCGGTGGCGCACTGGAGAGAGCGCCGCTTGGGAGCACGGCGGCGCTCCCGCTGAGGGTTTAGATCCCATGTGGAGAGCGGTTCCCGCTCACTGGCTGAGCGCGGTGCGGGCGCAACACCGAGGGATGCGATCCCGTTGCCGGTCCCCGGTACAGGCGTGACACCGAGGGTTGCAATCCCGTTACCAGTCAGTAAAAAAGACAAAAAGGAAAAAAAATAAAATAAAATAAATCAAGAACAGAAATTAAATATCTAAATTTAGCAACATAAATTGCACTTAAAAATCAATAAAAATAGAATATAAACGCAAGGGCACTTCAGAAAGTTCATGGAAAGATAGAATTGAAAGATTAATGGAAATCTTTCCATAAACTTTTTGTTTTTTTGTTTAAACTTTTCCTTTACTTTTTTTTTTTAAAGACTAAGATCATAGAAAATATGTTCTCTGACCACAGAAGGAAATTTAGAAAACTCACATGTGTGGAAATTAAACAACACTCTCCTAAATAAACAATGGGTAAAAAGAAAAATCACAAGGAAATTAGAGAGTACTTTGAGATAAAGATCATAACATATCAAAATTTATGGGATGCAGGACTCATGCAGTGCTTAGAGGAACATTTATACTTGTAAACACCTATATTAAAATAAGAAAAATCTCAAATCAGTAATGTAAACTTTTACCTTAAGAAAAAAGAAAAAGTAGAGCAAACTAAAGCAGACGCAAATATAAGTAGGAAATAACAAAGATTACAACAGAAATATATGAAATAGGGAATTAAAAACAATAGAGAAAATCAACAAAACCAAACAATGATTCTTTAAAAAGATCAACAAAATTTGCAAACCTTTATCTAGGTTGACCAAGAAAAAAGAGAGAAGACCTAAATGACTAAAATCAGAAATAAAGTAGGGGCATTATTACATTGTCACTATGGCTTTTTGTGGTGGTAAGATTTAGTTTCTTTCTCATTTGTATTTTTGTTCTACCAGTCGATTTTGTTAATTTATGGTAGTGATTATCATTTTTTGGACCTCAGATGCAGAACTCCCTTCAGGACTTTTTATAGGGCTGGTCATGTGGTGGTAAACTCCCACAGGTTTTGTCTGTCTGGAAAATACACTATTTTTCCCTCATTTCTGAAGGACAGACTTGCTAGGTATAGTATTCTTGGCTGGCAAGTTTTTCTTTTAGTATTTTGAATATATCATCCTATTTTCTTTTGGCCTGTAGAGTTTCTGTTGTGAAGTCTGCTGTTAGTCTGATAGGGGCTGCCTTATAGGTAACTTGATGCTTTTCTCCTGCTTCTTTTAAGATTCTCTCTTTGTCTTTGAGTTTTGCCAGTTTGCCTATAATGTGTCTTGGAGAGGATCTTTTGGGGTTGAATCTTTTTGGAGATTTTTGAGCCTTCTGGATCTGAAAGTCCATCTCTCTCCCTATACTTGGGAAGTTTTCTGTTATTATTTCATTGAGTAGGTTTTCCATGCCTCTTTCTTCCTCCTCCCCTTCTGGAACACCCATGATTCAAATGTTTGTGTGCTTAAGGTTGTCTGCTAGCTCTCTTGGATTTTCTTCATTTTTAAAAATTCTTTTTTCTTTTTTTGTCTGCCTGGTTTATTTCAAAGACTATCTTCATGATCAGAAATTCTTCTGCTTGCCTGCTGCGTAAGCTCTCTGTTGTGTTTTTTATTTCATTGAGTGAATCTTCACATGAGTTCTGCTACATTCCTTTTTAAGGTATCAATCTCTTTGTAAATTTCCTTCTTTATATCCCTGATTTTTTTCTTGTTTCATGATGTTTTCTGACTGAGCCTTCTCATATCTCAGTGAGTTTCCTTAAGATTGTTGCTCAGAATTCCTTTTCAGTCATTTCCTGCTCTATAGGGTCTGGTATTTGAGAATTACTGTGTTTGTTTGGTGGTGTCATATTTTCTTGGGTTTTTATATTTCTAGTATCCCTGCGTTGATGTCTGGTCATCTGGTAGAGCAGCTGCTTCTTCTATTACTCTGGAATGGGCTTTGAGGAGAAAGACATCTTCTTCTTTTTCCAGTCTCGGTTCATGACCCTCTTGTGTCAGAACAGTCAAGTGTCCAGTGGGCCACCTGTATGGTGGCTGTGGCTGTTGCTGTAGTGTTGAGCTGTAGTGAGGGCTGTGGTGAGCTACCCATGTGGAATTGGTATTTTTGGCATGCTCTCTTGCCTTCTTCTGGGTAGAGGGGGCTTTGGCACATGGCTACTTGCCTAGGACCCCAGCATCAATAATCTTTTAGAAAGTATTTCTGTGCCCCAGTAAGTAGGCAATGAAAGAACAAAACAAGGAAAATGGGGAATTCTAGTTTAAAATGGTTTGGAGACAAGAATATCTGACCATGGTCTCATAATTTGTCCATAAAACTAACACCAATTTATTAAATAGTTTTTTCTTTCCTTACTGCTTTGTAATGCTAAGTCTGTCATTGCCATATTCTAATATACATAAATCTGTTTCTACACTCTCTGTTCTGTTCCACTGGTAGATTTTGCTATACTTATGCCAATATCACACTGTTTAAATTACTATAACTTTGTATACATTTTTGAAATCTGGTTGGGCATATCTCTCATCATCATTATTATGATTAAGTTTTTTTGGATTTTTTTTTTACTGTTTCCTCCCTTTCATGAATTTTTGGATCTCTTTTGTCAAGTTCTGTGAAAAGCTCCTTGGAATTTTTATAGAAATTGAACTAACTTTAAATTGAACAAAGAGTGACATATTTTATATTGAGCATTGCTATCCATGAACATGGTCTTTTATCTCCAACCACTTAGGTCTTGTTTTATGTCTTCCAATGAATTGCTTTGATATTGTTCAAGAAAGTCTTGTATTCATATTTATTTCTAGAAGTTCACGTTTTTTTTCTGTTGTTATTGTTATTGTAAATATAGTTTAACTAAATTTTCTAGATTTTGTTACTGATAATTTTGCATATTGATCTTGTTTCCAGCAACCTTGCTAAACTCTCTTGTTACTTCTAGTATTTGGCCTGTAGATTCTCACAGATGTTCCATGTTGGCCATCAAATAATTTCAAGTAGTAACAGTGTTCTTTTTTTCCTTTCTAATATTTTTTCTTCTTTTTCCTGCAACTGCAACAGGCTCAACCTAGCTCACAGGTTCTAACAGAAGAGTGGACTCTACCATCTCTATAGTAATACTGAAGTGGAGGAGGCAAAGTTAATGCTGAGTAATTACATTGATGGTAGCTGATCATCAGGCATGTTCAGTATCCAAGTTCCTCAACAGTATTCTTGAATATACATACTTAAGCAATTTTTTTTAAACTTCCCTTTTTCCATCTCATGACTCCAGTCATTTTCTCCATTCATTATCTCCCACTGTATGATTTTATGGAGCTGCTTATCCAGGAGCCCTACGTGTCCAGTATCTTCAGTTCCTCCCATTATCATGACATTATAATAGAAATGTCTGGTGTCCTAGGCAACCAAGTTTTTGTCTGTGCTGTCTTTCCCTCATGATAATCCTAACACTAGTTGGCATTTTACAGGCTATATAAACCATACTAAGTTTGGTGGGTTGAAATATGCAAGAGAAAGATGTGAGCACCCTGATTTCTCTTTCCAAGGCCTGACTTTTGGAGTTGTTTGTATTTGGGGGTGTTGGTTTGTTGGGTTTTGATGGTTGGGTATTTTGTTTGTTTGTATCAGTTGTTTTTTGGTGGCAACTTGTTTTCCTCAATTTTAGTCTACTTATTTCTAAAATGTGCACACAAACGCAAACATGTTTTATTGTCAGTGTTACTTTCATTCTTTTTCATAATGTATTATTCTTTCACCATGGCTTCTATTTTTTTCTTTTTAATTCTTTAATCACATAAACATCCTTATCTTTTATGGTCTCTTTCAGATTGTTTTTCTATGGTCTCGAGTTTGGGGTGGCTGATCCTCTTGCCTGGTGTGTCTGCAAATTTATATTCATGGCGGACCTTTCCACAAGGTGTTTTGTAATTTTTTACTGACAGTTCATTTTCAACTGAGCTTGATTTTTCAATGGAAATCTCTTATGACCAGAGTGATTTCCCATCTGCATCTGCATATATCCTAACAGTAACATATCCAGGACCTCTCTTCATGGTAACTTCTCTTTTTTTTTTAATTGAAACATAATTGATTCTATACATTTGTGTGGTACAGAGTTGAATATCAATACCTGTGTACAATGTGTGATGATTAAATCAGGATAATTAGCATGTTCATCATTATAAAATGTAATCATTTCTTGTGCCCATTAACCAATTTCTTTCTAACCTCCCTCTCCCTCTCCCTTTTCCACCTCTAGTAACCACAGTTCTGTTCTCACCTTCTGACTGTTCAATGTATTATCATGTTTGTTGTTTGTTTATTTATTTATTATTTATTTATTAGCTACCATTTAGGAATGAGCACATGTGGTATTTCTCTTTCTGTGTCTGGCTTGTTTCACTTAATTTTCTTCAACCTCATCGATGCTGCTGAAAATGATAGAATTTCATTCTTTTTTATGACTGCTTAGTATTCCATTGTGTATATATACTACATTTTCCTTATTCAGTCATCCATCAATGGACATTTAGGTTGGTTTCATATCTTGGCTATTGTAAACAGAGCTGCAATAAACATGGAAGTGCAGGTATCCCTTCAACATGATGATTTCCGTTCTTTTGAGTACATACACAGTAGTGGGATTGCTGGATCATATTGTACTTGCATCTGTAGTTGTTTGAAAAAACTTCATACTGTTTTCCATAATGGCTATACTAATTTGTGGTCCCACCAACAGCGTAGGAGGGTTACCCTCTCTCTGCATCTCCTTGCCAGTGCTTGTTATTTTCTGTCTTTTTTATAATAGCAAGTCTAACTGGAGTGAGATGATATCTCAATGTGTTTTTTATTTGCATTTCCCTGATGCTTAGTGATGTTGGGCATTTTTTCATATACTTGTTGGCCATTTGTACATTTTCTTTTGAAAACTATCTATTCAGCTCCTTTGCCCATTTTTAAATTTGATTATTTGGGTTTTTTACTGTTAAGTTGTTTGACTTCCTTATATATTCTGGATATTAATCACTTGTCAGATGTATAGTTTGCAAATATTTTTCTACTATTCTGTAGGCTGTCTTTTCACTCTGTTGATTGTTTCCTTTGTTTTTTCTTTTGTTGCTTGTGCTTTTGAGGTCTTATTCATAAAGTTATTGCCCAGTCCTACTTCCTGAAGGACTCCTATATTTTCTCATAGGATTTTTATAGTTTCAGGTCTTACATTTAAGTCTTTTATCCATTTTGAGTTGATTTTGGAATATGGCAAGAGGTATGGGCAAGTTCCATTATTCTACCCACAGATGTCCAGTTTTCCCAGCAGAACTTGCTAAAGAGGCTATCCTTTTCCTAATGTATGTTCTTGGTGCCTTTGCTGAAAAACAGTTGGCTGTAAGTGCATGGGTTGATTTCTGGGTTCTTTGTTCTGTTGCATTACTCCATGTGTCTGTTTTATGCTAATATCATGCTGTTTTGGTTACTATAGCTTTGTAGTATAATTTGAAGTCAGGTAGTGCAATGCTTTTGGTTTTATTTCTTTTGCTCAGGATTAATTTGGCTATTCAGGGTCTTTGGGTGTTCCATGTGAAGTTAGGCTTATTTCTTCTATTTCAGTGAAGAATGTCATTGGTATTTTGATGGGGATTACATTGAATCTGTAGACTGCTTTGGGTAGTATGGACATTTTCACAATATTAATTACTCTAATCTGTGAACATGAAATGTCTTTCCATCTTTCGGTGTCCTCTTTTATTTCTTTCAGCAGTATTTTATAGTTTTCATTGAGATATCTCACCTCCTTGGTTAAATTTGTTCCTAAATTGTGTTTTGGTTTTTTGTTTTGTTTTGTTTTCTTGGTGACTATTGTAAATGGGCTTCCTTTCTTGATTTCTCCTTATGCTAGTTTGTTTTGGGTGTATAAAAACACTACTGATTTTTGTGTCATGATTTTGTATTCTGCATATTTACTGAACTCACTTTTCAACGAAAGGAGGTTTTGGGTAGAGTTTTTAGGTTTTTGTATGTATAGGATCATGTCATCTGCAAACAGGAACCATCTAACTTCGTTTTTTCCAATTTAGAAGCCCTTTATATCTTTCTCCTGTCCGATTGCTCTAGCTAGTACTTTCAAAACTATGTTGAATATGATTGGTAAAAGTGGAAATCCTTGTCTCACTCCTGTTCTTAAAGGAAAATCTTTCAGTTTTTCCCCATTCAGGATGATGTCGGCAGTAGATTTGTCATATATGGCTTTTACTGTGTTGGGATACAATCCTTCTATACCTAATTTGTTGAAAGTCTTTATCATGAAGAGATGTTGAATTTTGTCAAATGCTATTTCTGCATCTATTGGGATAATCATATAGTTTTTGCCCTTCGTTTTGTTGATGTGGTGTATCACATTTATTGACTTGCATATGTTGAATCATCCTTGCATCCTTGTGATGAATCTCCCTTGACCATGATGTATAATTTTTTTGATGTGTTTCTGTATTCTTTTTGCTAATATTTTATTGAGGATTTTTGCATCTGTGTTCATCAGACATATTGGTCTATAGTTTTCTTTTATTGTTGTATCTTTTTTTTTTCAATGCACACAGATGTTTATTACAGCAGTATTAATAATAAAAGTAACTATGTAAATATCCAAGTAGGGGTTGGTATATTCATTTAATGGAATCCTTCACAGTCATTAAAAACTCATGATTTCAGAGATATTTGGTATCACAGAGAAATGCATATTTTTATGGTTAATGTTAGGTAAAAAATAAAACAGGACTTGGAATTGTTTATATCATGTGATCCAAATTTTCTTAAACACGTGGCTTTGGCTGTGAGTATGTGGCTATGCTGAAAGA
>NW_007742813.1:0-15010 GCF_000696425.1 Galeopterus variegatus
AGTGTGTGGTTTAGGGTTAAGGTGAGGTTTAGGGTGAGGGTGATGGTCAGGGTGAGGGTTAGGGTTAGGGTTCGGGTTATTGGTACGGTTACAGTTGAGCTTTGGGTTAGGTTGAAGGTGAGGTTGAGGGTTAGGGTTAGGGTTAGGTTAGGTTTAGGGTTAGGGTAAGGGTTAGGGGTAGGGTATGGTTTGGGGTTGGGGATAGTGATAGTGTTAGGGTTTGGGTTTGAGTTAGGGTGATGGTTAGGTTTAGGGTTAGGGATAGGGTTCGGTTTATAGTTAGGGTTACTATTAGTGTTTGGGTATGTGTTAGGCTCAGGGTTAGGGTTAGGGTTAGTGTTAAAATTAAGTTTAGGGCTAGGGATATGCTTAGTGTTAGGGCTAGTGCTAGGGTTAGGGTTAGGGTTGGGTTTAGGGATAGGTTAGGCTTAGGTTGAGGGTTAGGGTTGGGTTTAGGGATAGGTTAGGCTTAGGTTGAGGGTTAGGGTTGGGATTAGGGTTCGAATAAATTTAGGGTTCGGTGAGCATGAGGATGAGTGTGAGGTTTAGGGTTAAGGTTAGGGTTAGTGTACAGTTTGGGTTCAGGTCCGGGTTTGGGATTGGATTAGGGTTAGTGTTAGGGTGAGGGTTGGTTGAGTGTTAGGGTTAGGGTTAGGGTTAGGGTGAGGGTGAGGGTGAGGGTGAGGTTTGGGCTTAGTGCTCACGTTAGTGGGAGGACGAGAGTTAAGGTAAGGTTTAGGGTTTGGTTTCGGGTTACAGTTAGGTTTAGTTTTAGGGTTAGGGTTAGGGTTAGGCTGAGGGTGCGGGTTCAGGTTAGGATTAGGGTTAGGATTAGGGTTAGGGTTAAGGTTAGGGTTCGGTTTCAGGTTCCGTTTCGTGTTAGGGTTAGGTTTATGGTGAGGGTGAGTGTGTGCTTGAGGGTGAGGGTGAGGTATAGTGTTAGGGTTAGTGTTATTGTTATGGTTAGTGTTAGGTTTATGGTTAGTGTGGGGTTGAGGGTGACGGTTAGGGTTAGTGGTAGTGTTAGGGATTTGGTTAGGGTTCGAGTTAGGTTTAGGGTTATGGTTTGGAGTCGAGTTAGGGTCCGTGTTCGTTTTCTGGTGAGTCTAAGGTTTATATGTTATGGTTAGGGTTAGTGTTAGGGTTAGGGTTTGGGTTCGGGTTCAGGTTCGGGTTCGGGTTTTGGTTAGGGTTATGGTGAGGGTCAGGGTTAGGGTGAGCGTTAGGTTTAGGGTTAGGGTTAGGGATAGGATTAGGGTTAGGGTAAATATAGGTTTCGGGTGAGCGAGAGGGTGAGTGTGTGGTTGAGGGTTAGGTTTAGGGTTAGGGTTAGGGCTAGGGTTACTGTTTGTGTTCGGGTTTGGCTTCTGCTGAGGGTTAGTATTAGGGTTAGGGTTAGTGTTCAGGTTCGAGTTCGTGTTCAGGTTATGGTTTGGGTTATGGTTAGTGTGAGGGTCAGGGTTAGGGTGAGTGTGAGTTTTAGGGTTAGGCATAGGATTAGGGTTAGGTGTCCCGTTCAGGTTAGGGTTAGTGTGACAGTGAGGATGAGGGTGAGTGTTAGGTTAGGGTTAGGTTTAGGGTTAGGATTAGGGTTAGGGTAACTTTAATGTTCAGGTGAGCGTGAGGGTAAGTGTGAGGTTGAGGGTTAGGTATAGGTTTAAGGTTAGGGTTTGTCTTACATTTCGGGTTCGGCTTAGGGTTAGTGTTAGGATTAGGGTGAAGGTGAGGGTGAGGTTTAGGGTTAGGGTTAGTGTTAGGGTGTGGGTTGGGGTGAATGTTATGTTAGGGTTAGGGTACGGGTTTGGGTTAGGTTTAGGGTTTGGGTTACATTTAGTTTTAGGGCAAGGTTTAGGATTATGGTTAGGGTTCGGGTTCAGGTTAGGGTTATGGTTATTGTTAAGGTTAGGCGTCAGGTTAGGGTGAGGGTTCAGCTTAGGTTTAGTGTTAGGTTTAGGGTGAGGGTTAGGGCGAGGGTTAGGGATAGGGATAGGGTTAGGTGTTGGGCTTGAGTTAGGGTTAGGGTAAGGTTTAGGGTTAGGGTTAGAGTTAGAGTGAGGGTGAGGGTGAGATAGAGGTTTAGGGTTATGGTTAGGGTTACAGTTAGGGTTCAAGTTAGGGGTAGTGTGTGGGTGAGGGTGAGGGTTAGAGTTTGGGTTATTGTGATGGTTCAATTTCAGATTCAGGTTAGGGTTAGGGTGAGGGAGAGTGTTATGAATAGGTTTAGAGTTAGCTTTAGTATTAGGGTGAGGGTGAGGGAGATGATGAGTGTGACTGTTAGGGTTTGGTTAGGGTCAGGGTGAGTGTTACTTTTAGGGTTAGAGTTAGGGTTAGG
Organism: Galeopterus variegatus; assembly: GCF_000696425.1. NCBI lineage: Eukaryota > Metazoa > Chordata > Mammalia > Dermoptera > Cynocephalidae > Galeopterus > Galeopterus variegatus. Next base: position 2,333 of record NW_007742813.1, read on the forward strand.
GTGCGTTTGAGAGTGAGGGGGAGATTTTGGGTGAGAGTTAGCATGAGTGTGTTGGTGAGGTTGAGGGGAAGGGGAGCGGGAGAGGGAGGGTTATGCTTAATTTTAAGGTTAGGTTTATGATTAGGGTAAAGGTTTGGTTTTGGGATAGGTTTAGGTTAGGGTGAGGGTTAGTGTGAGGGTTAGGGTGAGTGTTAGGGTTAGTGTTCGGGTTAGGGTTGGTGTTAGAGTTTGGGTGAGGGTTACGGTTAGGATTAGGTTTAGGGTGAGGTTTCGGGTTAGGGTTAGCGTTTGGTTTCGACTTTGGGTTCTGGTTAGGTTTAGGGTTATTGATAGTGTTAGGGTTATGGTTAGGGTTAGGGTTCGAGCTCGTATTCAGATTAGGGTTAGGGTTAGGGTTAAGGATAGGGTTACAGTTTGGGTTTGAGTTAGGGATAGGGCTAGGGTTAGGGTTACGGTTAGTGTTAGGGTATGGGCTTGCGTTAGGGTTAGGCTTAGGGATAGGATTATGGTTTGGGTTTGAGTTAGGGTAAGGAATAGGGAAAGTCTATGCTGAATGACACTGCAAAAGGCCTTCAAGCAGGCTTTGAACTGTGTGTTATATATCTCTGCCAGCATCACTCACAGGAGGTTCAGCGTTTAGATACAATTTTAATTCTAAGGGAAAAGCAGCAGAATGTGCTTCACACATCTAGCTTGTAGGAATTCAGGGTGGCAATTTATATGGGGAAACCTAATGTAGCCTTCGTTGGAATAAAGATGTGACAATTCAGTTAATAAATCCCTGTGAAAAAGAGTAAGAGAAGGTTCCCTGTTTAAAATCGAGCATGACTAACGGAACGATAGAAGTGGTAGTAACAACAGATATAGAGCTCAAAACAGTTTCATTGCATAAATTCTAATCGAAATCACTCTGCAAAGGGCTTTCAGTGTCGTTTCCGAAAGTCTGTATGAAACCACACTGCCAAAGGCATTCAAACGGGCTTGGAAAAGTGTGTTGTCACACAGGCTTGGAAAAGTGTGTTCTTTATCTCTCCCTGAAACAGTCCCTGGAGGTTCAGCTTTTAGGAGCCAGTTTGCCTCTAATGGAACAAGCAGCAGAATGTGCTTCTCACATATAGCCTTTGAGGAATTCATGTATGCAACTTCTATAGGGATGCCCATTGGAGACTTCGTGGGAAATGGGTTGTGAGAATTCTGTTTCAAAATCTCTGTGAAAAAGAGTCAGAGAAGCTTCTCTGTTTAGAATCCAGCCTAACTCGCTGAGCCGAAGAAGTGGTAGACAGAACAGAGGTGGCGCTCACCGCGGTTTCGTTTCCTGAAGTCTTCATGAAATCCCAGTACCGAAGGCATTCAAGCAAGCTTCGAAAAGTGTTTTGTATATCTCGACCATAAACACTCAAAGGATATTACGCTTTTGGAAGCAAGTATATCTCTAATGGAAGAAGCAGTAGAACGTGCTTCTCACATCTAGCCTGTAGGATGTCATGTATGCAAGTTCTTTAGGGAAGCCCAGAGGAGCCTTCGTGGAAAAAGAGTTGTGAGGATTCTGTTTCAAAATCCCAGTGAAAAAAGGTGATAGAAACTTTCCCATTTACGATCCAGCATGACTCACTAAACTGAAGAAGTGCTAGGTAGAAGAGTGGTACAGCTCGATAGAGTTTCGTTTCGGGAGGTGTACGTGAAATCACACTGGAAGAGGCATTCAAACAAGAGTGGAAAAGTGTGTTGTATATCTCTGCCACTAACACTCACTGGAGGTTGAACACTTAGAAGCAAGTTTAACTCTAATGGGACAAGGGCAGAATGTGCTTCTCACCTCTAGCCTGTCGAAATTCAGGTTTCCATGTTGTACGGGGAAGCCCGTTGGAGCCTTCATTGGGAAAGGCTTGTGAGAATTCTCTTTCATAATCTCTTTTTAAAAGGGCCGTAGAAGCTACCCCGTTTACAATCCAGCAGAACTCACCGAACCAAATAAATGCTAGGTAGAACAGTGGTACAGCTCAACAGAGTTTTTTTCTTCGGAAACCACATGTGAAATCACACCGCAAAAAGGAATTCCAATAGGATTCTTTAAGTGTATTGTACATCTCTGCCAGGAACACTACCTGGAGGTTGAGCTTTTAGTGGCCAGTTTAACTCTAAGGGAACAAGCAGCACAACGTGCTTCTCACATCTAACCGGTGGGAATTCAGGTTTGCAAGTTCTAAGTGGAAGCCCATTGGAGCCTCCGTCGGAAATGGGTGGCGAGAATCTTGTTTCAAAATTTTTTGAAAAAGAGTCAGAGAAACTTACCCGTTTACAATCCAGCATAACTCACTGAGCTGTAGAAGTTGTAACTAGAACAGAGGTAGAGCTCAAATGAGTTTCCTTTCTTAAAGTCTATGCGCAATCACCCTGCAAAAGGCCTTCCTACAGGATTCCAGAAGTGTGTTGTATATCTCTGCCAGAAACGCTTACTGGAGGTGGAGGTTTTGAAGTAGTTAACCTCTAAGGGAACAAGTAGCAGAATGTGCTTCTCACATCCAGTCTGTAGGAATTCAGGGGTGCCAGTTCTATTGCGAAGACCATTCGAGCCTTCGATGGAAATGGGATGTGAGAATTCTGTTTGCTACTCTCTATGAAGAAGGGTCCTAGAGGCTTCCCGTTTTACAATCCCACATAACTCAGTGAACCAAAGAATTGGTGGAAGAACAGTGGTAGAGCTCAAAACTGTTTCGTTTTGGGATGTCTATGTGAAATCACCCTGGAAAAGGCATTCAAACAAGTTTCGAAAAGTGTGTTGTATATCTCCCAGAAACACCCGCTGGAGGTTGAGCTTTGAGAAGCAAGTTTAAGTCTAATGGAACAAGTAGCAGAGCGTGCTTCTCACATCTAGCTTATCAAAATTCATGTATGCGTGTGGAAAGAGGAAGCCCATTTGGAGCCTTCGTTGGAAACGGGTTGTGAGAATTCTGTTTGCAACTCTCTGTGAAGAAAGGTCCTAGAAGCTTCCCCGTTGACAATCCCGCATAACTCCCTGAACCAAAGAATTGATAGGAAGAAGAGTGGTAGAGCTCAAAACTGTTTCGTTTCAGGATGTCTATGTGAAATCAGCCTGGAAAAGGCATTCAAACAAGTTTCGAAAAGCGTGTTGCATATCTCCCAGAAACACCCGCTGGAGGTAGAGCTTAGAGAAGCAAGTTTAACTCTAACGGAACAAATAGCAGAGTGTGCATCTCACATCTAGCTTGAATAAATTCATGTATGCATGTGGAAAGGGGAAGCCCATTGGAGCCTTCTTCGAAATGGGATGAGAGAATTCTGTTTCAAAATCTCTGTGAACAAGATTGAGAGAAGGTTAACCGTTTAGAATCCAGCATAAATCAAGGATCTTAAGAAGTGGAAGTTAGAACAGAGGTAGGGCTCAAAACGAATTCGTTTCTGAAAGTCTGTATGAAATCACACTGCAAAAGGTATTCACACAGTCTTGGAAAACTGTGTTGTGTATCTCTCCCGAAAACGTCCCTGGAGGTTCAGCTGTTAGAAGCAAGTTTAACTCACCGCACAAGCTGTAGAATGTGTTTCTCCCATCTAACCTGTAGGATGAATTCAGGGATGCGAGTTCTATGGGGAAGCCCATTGGAGCCTATGGTGGAAACGGCTTGTGAGAATTCTCTTTAAAAATCTCTATGAAAAAGAGTCAGAGTACCTTCTCCATTTAGGATCCAGCATCACTCACTGAATCGAAGAAGTGGTAGTTATGACAGAGGTAGAGCTGAAGACACTGTTGTTTCCAAAACTCTGTACAAAACCACACTGCAAAAGGCATTCACAGAGGCTTGGAAAAGTGTGTTCTTTATTTCACCCTGAACCAGTTCCTGGGGGTTCAGCTTTTAGGAGCCAGTTTAACTCTAATGGAACAAGCAGCAAAATGTGCCTCTCACATCAAGCCTTTAAGGAATTCACGAAACCACACTGCAAAAGGCATTCAAACGGACTTGGAAAAGTGTGTTTTTTATATCTCCCTGAAACAGTCCCTAGAAGTTCAGCTTTTAGGAGCCATTTTAACTCTAATGGAACAAGCAGCAGAATGTGCTTCTCACATCTAGCCTTTTAGGAATTCACGAAACCACACTGCAAAAGGCATTCAAACGGGCTTGGAAAAGTGTGATTTTTATCTCTCCCTGAAACAGTCCCTGGAAATTCAGCTTTTAGAGGCCAGTTTAACTCTAATGGAACAAGCAGCAGAATGTGCTTCTCACATCTAGCCATTAAGGACTTCATGCATGAAACTTCTAAAGGGATGCCCATTGGCGCCGTCGTTGGAAAATGGTTGTCGGAATTCTGTTTCAAAATCTCTGTGAAAGAGAGTCAGAGGAGCTTCGCTGTTTAGAATCCAGCCTAACTCGCCGAGCCAAAGAAGTGGTAGTGAAAACAGAGGAGGCGCTCAGCGCGGTTTCTTGTTCTGAAGTCTACGTGACATCACAGTGCCAAAGACATTCAAGCAAGCCACGAAAAGTGTTTTGTATATCTTGGCCATAAACCCTCAAAGGATATTGCGCTTTTGGAAGGAAGTATATCTCTAATGGAAGAAGCAGCAGAACGTGCTTCTCACATCTACCCTGTAGGAAATCTTGTATGCAAGTTCCATAGGGAAGCCCAGAGGAGACTTCGTGGGAAACGGGTTGGTGAGAATTCTGTTTGCAACTCTCTGTGATGAAGGATCCTAGAAGCTTCCACGTTTACAATACCGCATAACTCCCTGGACCATAGAATTGGTAGAAGAAGAGTGGTAGAGCTCAAAACTGTTTCGTTTCATGATGTCTATGTGAAATCACCCTGGAAAAGGCATTCAAACAAGTTTTGAAGAGTGTGTTGTATATCTCCCAGAAACACTCGCTGGAGGTTGAGCTTTGAGAAGCAAGTTTAACTCTAATGGGACAAGTAGCAGAGTGGGCTTCTCACATCTAGCTTGTCAAAATTCATGTATGCATGTCGAAAGTGGAAGCCCATTTGAGCCCTCGTTGGAAATGGGATGAGAGAATTCTGTTTCAAAATCTCTGTGAACAAGATTGAGAGGAGCTTAACTGTTTAGAATCCAGCATAAATCACGGAACTTAAGAAGTGTAAGTTAGAACAGAGGTAGGGCTCAAAACTTTTTCATTTCCGAAAGTCTGTACGAAATCACGCTGCAAAAGGTATTCACACAGGCTTGGAAAAGTGTGTTGTGTATCTCTCCCCGAAACCGTCAATGGACGTTCAGCTGTAAGAAGCAAGTTTAACTCTAAGTGCACAAGCCGCAAAATGTGCTTCTCCCATCTAACCTGTAGGATGAATTCAGGGATGCGAGTTCTATGGGGAAGCCCATTGGAACCTATGGTGGAAACGGCTTGTGAGAATTATCTTTAAAAATCTCTGTGGAAAAGTGTCAGAGTACCATCCCCGTTTTGGATCCAGCATCACTCACTGAATCGAAGAAGTGGTAGTTAGGACGGAGGTAGAGCTGAAGACAGTGTCGTTTCCGAAATTCTGAACGAAACCTCACTGCCAAAGGCATTCACACAGGCTTGGGAAAGTGTGTTCTTTATCTCTCCCTGAAACAGTCCCTGGAGGTTCAGCTTTTAGGAGCCAGTTTGCCTCTAATGGAACAAGCAGCAGAATGTGCTTCTCACATCTAGCCATTAAGGAATTCATGTATGCAACTTCTATAGGGATGCCCATTGGAGCCTTCATGGGAAAAGGTTTGTCAGAATTCTGTTTCAAAATCTCTGTGAAAGAGAGTCAAAGAAGCTTCCCTTTTTAGAATCCAGCCTAACTCGCTGAGCCGAGGAAGTAGTAGTGAAAACAGAGGTGGCGCTCACCGCGGTTTCTAGTCCTGAAGGCTACGTGACATCAGAGTGTCAAAGGCATTCAGGCAAGCTGCGAAAAGTGTTTTGTATATCTCGGCCATAAACACTCAAAGGATATTGCGCTTTTGGACGCAAGTATATCTCTAATGGAAGAAGCAGCATAACGTGCTTCTCACATCGAGCCTGTAGGAAGTCATGTATGCAAGTTCCATAGGGAAGCCCAGAGGAGCCTTCCTGGGAAACGGGTTGTGAGAATTCTGTTTCCAAATCCCAGTGAAAAAGGGTCATAGAAACTTTCCCATTTACGATCCACCATGACTCACTAAACTGAAGAAGTGCTAGGTAGAAGAGTGGTACAGCTCGATAGAGTTTCGTTTCAGGAGGTCTACGTGAAATCACACTGGAAGAGGCATTCATACAAGACTGGAAAATGTGTTTTATATCTCTGCCATATCACTCACGAGAGATTGGGATGTTAGAAGCAAAGTTTTCTCTAATGGGACAAGGGCAGAATGTGCTTCTCATCTCTAGACTGTTAAAATTCAGGTTTCTAAGTTCTATGGGGAAGCTCATTGGAGCCTTCATTGGGAGAGGCTAATGAGAATTCTCATTCATAATCTCTTTTTGAAAAGGCCATAGAAGCTGCCCCATTTACAATCCAGCACAGCTCACCGTACTAAAAAATTGCTAGGTAGAACAGTGATATAGCTCAACAGAGTTTTTTCTTCGGAAACTACATGCGAAATCACACCGCAAAAGGAATTCCAACAGGCTTCTTTAAGTGTGTTTTATATCTTTGCCAGAAACACTACCTGGAGGTTGAAATTTTAGAGGCCAGTTTAACTCTAAGGGAACAAGCAGCAGAACGTGCTTCTCACATCTAACCGGTTGAAATTCAGCTTTGCAAGTTCTAATTGGAAGACCATTGGAGCCTCCGTTGGAAACGGGTGGCGAGAATCTTGTTTCCAAATATCTGTGAAAAAGAGTCAGAGAAGCTTCCCCGTTTACAATCCAGCATAAGTCACTGAGCCATAGAAGTTGTAATTAGAACAGAGGTAGAGCCCAAATGAGTTGCCTTTCTTAAATTATATGCACAATCACCCTGCTAAAGGCCTTCATACAGGATTCCAGAAGTGTGTTGTATATCTCTGCCAGAAACGCTCACTGGAGGTGGAGGTTTAGAAGCTAGTTTACCTCTAAGGAAACAGGCAGCAGAATGTGCTTCTCACATGTAGCCTGTAGGAATTCATGGGAGCCAGTTCCATTGGGAAGCCCATTCCAGCCTTCGTTGGAAATGGGTTGTGAGAATTCTGTTTGCAACTCTCTGTGAAGAAGGGTCCTAGAAGCTTCCCCGTTTAGAATCCCACATAAACCTTGAACCAAAGAATTGGTAGGAAGAAGAGTGGTAGAGCTCAAAACTGTTTCGTTTCGGGATGTCTATGTGAAATCAGCCTGGAAAAGGCATTCAAACAAGTTTCGAAAAGTGTGTTGTATATCTCCCAGAAACACTCGCTGGAGGTTGAGCTTTGAGAAGTAAGTTTAACTCTAATGGAACAAGTAGCAGAGGGTGCCTCTCACATCTAGCTTGTAAAAATTCATGTATGTATGTGGAAAGGGGAAGCCCATTGGAGCCTTCGTTGGAAATGGGATGAGAGAATTCTGTTTCAAAATATCTGGAACAAGATTGAGAGAAGCTTAACCGTTTAGAATCCACCATAAATCACGGATTTGAAGAAGTGGAAGTTAGAACAGAGGTAGGGCTCAAAACGGTTTCGTTTCCGAAAGTCTGTACGAAACCACGCTGCAACAGGCATTCAAACGGGCTCGGAAAGGGTGTGGTTTATCTCTCCGTGAAATGTCCCTGGAGGTTCAGCTTTTAGGAGCCAGTTTAAAGGTTTCGTTTCCTGAAGTCTACGTGAAATCACAGTGCCAAAGGCATTCACGCAAGCTTTGAAATGTGTTTTGTATATCTCAGCCATAAACACTGAAAGAATATTGCACTTTTGAAAGAAAGTATATCTCGAATGGAAGTAGCAGCAGAAAGTGCTTCTCACATCTAGCCTGTAGGGAGTCATGTATGCAAGTTCTATAGGGAAGCCCAAGGAGCCTTCGTGGGAAACGGGTTGTGAGGATTCTGTTTCAAAATCCCAGTGAAAAAGGGTCATAGAAGCTTCCCTGTTTACGATCCAGCACGACTCACTGAACCGAAGAAGTGCTAGGTAGAACAGTGGTACAGCTGAATAGAGTCTCGTTTCGGGAGGTCTACATGAAATCACACTGCAACAGGCATTCAAACAAGAGTGGAAAAGTGTGTTGTATATCTCTGCCAGTAACACTCACTGGAGGTTGAGCTGTTGTAAGCAAGTTTAACTCTAATGGGACAAGGGCAGAATTTACTTCTCACCTCTAGCCTGTAGAAATTCAGGTTTCCAAGTTGTATGGGGAAGCCCGTTGCAGCCTTCATTGGGAGAGGCTTGTGAGAATTCTCTATCATAATCTCTTTGTAAAAGGGCCATTAAAGCTGCCCCGTTTACAATCCAGCAGAACTCACCGAACCAAAGAAGTGCTAGGTAGAACAGTGGTATAGCTCAACAGAGTTTTTTTCTTCGGAAACCACATGTGAAATCACACTGCAAAAGGCATTCAAACAGGCTTCGTTAAGTGTGTTGTATATCTCTGAAAGAAACACTACCTGGAGGTTGAGCTTTTAGAGGCCAGTATAACACTAAAGGAACAAGCAGCAGAACGTGCTTCTCACATATAAACGGTAGGAATTCAGGTTTGCAAGGTCTAAGTGGAAGCCCGTTGGAGCCTCCATTGGAAACGGGTGGCGAGAATCTTTTTTCCAAATCCCTGTGAAAAAGAGTCAGAGAAGCTTCCCCGTTTACAATCCAGCATAACTCGCTGACCCATAGAAGTTGTAATTAGAACAGAGGTAGAGCTCAAATGAGTTTCCTTTCTTAAAATCTAGGCACAATCACGCTGCAAAAGGCATTCACGCAGGCTAGGAAAAGTGTGTTGTGTATCACTCCACGAAACCGTCCTTGGAGGTACAGCTGTTAGAAGCAAGTTTAACTCTCATGGGACAATGGAAGAACACTTCTCACCTCTAGCCTGTAGAAAATCAGGTTTCCAAGTTCTAAGTGGAAGCCCATTGGAGCCTCCATTGGAAAAGTGCGGTGAGAATCTTGTTTCCAAATCTCTGGGAAAAAGAGTCAGATAACTTTCCCCGTTTAGGATCCAATATCACTCACTGAACTGAAGAAGTGGCAGTTTGGACGGAGGTAGAGTTGAAGACTGTGTCGCTTCCAAAGTCTATACGAAACCACACTGCAAAAGGCCTTCACACAGGCTTGGAAAAGTGTGTTGTGTATCTCTCTCTGAAACCGTCCCTGGAGCTTCTGCTGTTAGAAGCAAGGTTAACTCTAATGGGACAATGGCAGAACACTTCTCAACTCTAGCCTGTCGAAATTCAGGTTTCCAAGTTGTATGGGGAAGCCCGTTGGAGGTTTCATTGAGAGAGGCTTGTGAGAATTCTCTTTCATAATCTCTTTTTAAAAGGGCCATAAAAGCTGCCTCATTTACCATCCAGCAGAACTCACCGAACCAAAGAAGTGCTAGGTAGAACAAGGGTACAGCTCAACAGAGTTTTTTCCTTCGGAAACTACATGTGAAAGCACACCGGAAAAGGCACTCAAACAGGCTTCTTGAAGTGGGTTGTACATCTCTGGCAGAAACACTACCTGGAGGTTGAGCTTTTAGAGGCCAGTTTAACTCTAAGGGAAAAAGCAGCAGATCGTGCTTCTCACATCTAACCGGTTGGAATTCAGCTTTGCAAGTTCTAAGTGGAAGCCCATTGGAGCCTTCGTTGGAAGCGGGTGGCGAGAATCTTGTTTCCAAATCTGTGTGAAAAAGAGTCGGAGAATCTTCCCTGTTTTGAATCCAGCATAACTCCCTGAGCCGTAGAAGTTGTAATTAGAACAGAGGTAGAGCTCAAATGAGTTTCCTTTCTTAAAGCTTATGCGCAATCACCCTGCAAAAGGCCCTCATACAGGACTCCAGAAGTGTGTTGTATATATCTGCCAGATACGCTCACAACAGGTTGAGGTTTAGAAGCTAGTTTAACTCTAATGGAACAAGTAGCAGAGTGTGCTTCTCACATCTAGCTTGTCAAAATTCATGTATGCATGTGGAAAGGGGAAGCCCATTGGTGCCTTCGTTGGAAACGGGATGAGAGAATTCTGTTTCAAAATCTCTGCGAACAAGATTGAGAGAAGCTTAACCGTTTAGGATCCAGCATAAATCACGGATCCGAAGAAGTGGAAGTTGGAACAGATGTAGGGCTCAAAGCGGTTTGGTTTCCAAAAGTCTGTACGAAATCAGGCTGCGAAAGGCTCGGAAAAGTGTGTTGTGTATCTCTCCCTGTAACCGTCCCTGGAGGTTCAGCTGTTAGAAGCAAGTTGAACTCTAATGGGACAATTGGCAGAAGACTTCTCACCTCTGGCCTGTAGAAAATCAGGTTTCCAAGTTCTAAGTGGAAGCCCATTGGAGCCTCCGTTGGAAACGGGTGGCGAGAATCTTGTTTCTAAATCTCTGTGGAAAAGAGTCAGAGTACCTTTGCCATTTAGGATCCAGCATCACTCACTGAATCAAAGAAGTGGCAGTTAGGACAGAGATAGAGCTGAAGACAGTATCGTTTCCAAAAGTCTGTATGAAATCACACCACAAGAGGCATTCAAACACACTTCTTTAAGTGTGTTGTTTTTCTCCGCCAGAAACAGTTTAACTCTAAGGGAACAAGCAGCACAACGTGCTTCTCACATCTTTCCAGTAGAAATTCCGGTTGCCAGGTTCTAAGTGGTAGCCCATTGAAGCCTCCGATGGAAACGGGGGGCGAGAATCTTGTTTCCAAATCTCTGGGGAAAAGAGTCAGAGAAGCTTCCCACACACCGCACGAGGCATTCAAACACGCTTCTTTAAGTGTGTTGTTTTTCTCCTTAGAAGCTAGTTTAACTCTAAGGGAACAAGCAGCAGAATGTGCTTCTCACATCCAGCCTGAAGGAATTCAGGGGTGCCAGTTCTATCGGGAAGTGCATTCTAGCCTTCGTTGGAAACGGGTTGTGAGAATTCTGTTTGCAACTCTCTGTGAAGAAGGGTCCTAGAAGCTGCCCCGTTTACAATCCCGCATAACTCCCTGAACCAAAGAATTGTGCTAGAAGAAGAGTGGTAGAGCTCAAAACTGTTTTGAAATTCCGGTTGCCAGGTCCTAAGCGGTAGCCCATTGGAGCCTCCGTTGGAAACGGGTGGTGAGTATCTTGTTTCTCAATCTCCGTGGAAAAGAGTCAGAGTACCTTCGCCATTTAGGATACAGCATCACTCACTGAATCGAAGAAGTGGCAGTTAGGACAGAGGTAGAGCTGAAGACAGTATCGTTTCCGAAAGTCTGTATGAAATCACACCGCACGAGGCATTCAAACACGCTTCTTTAAGTGTGTTGTTTTTCTCCGCCAGAAACAGTTTAACTCTAAGGGAACAAGCAGCACAACGTGCTTCTCACATCTTTCCGGTAGAAATTCCGGTTGCCAGGTCCTAAGCGGTAGCCCATTGGAGCCTCCGTTGGAAACGGGTGGTGAGTATCTTGTTTCTCAATCTCCGTGGAAAAGAGTCAGAGTACCTTCGCCATTTAGGATACAGCATCACTCACTGAATCGAAGAAGTGGCAGTTAGGACAGAGGTAGAGCTGAAGACAGTATCGTTTCCGAAAGTCTGTATGAAATCACACCGCAAGAGGCATTCAAACACGCTTCTTTAAGTGTGTTGTTTTTCTCCACCAGAAACAGTTTAACTCTAAGGGAACAAGCAGCACAAGTGCTTCTCACATCTTTCCGGTAGAAATTCCGGTTGCCAGGTTCTACGTGGTAGCCCATTGGAGCCTCCGTTGGAAACGGGGAGCGAGAATCTTGTTTCCAAATCTCTGGGGAAAAGAGTCAGAGAAGCTTCCCCTTTTAGAATCCAGCATAACTCACTGAGCCGTAGAAGTTGTAATTAGAACAGAGGTAGAGCCCAAATGAGTTCCCTTTCTTAAAGTCTATGCACAATCACCCTGCAAAAGGCCTTCATACAGGATTCCAGAAGTGTGTTGTATATCTCTGCCAGCAACGCTCACTGGAGGTGGAGGTTTAGAAGCTAGTTTAACTCTAAGGGAACAAGCAGCTGAATGTGCTTCTCACATCCAGCCTGTAGGAATTCAGGGGTGCCAGTTCTATCGGGAAGCGCACTCTAGCCTTCGTCGGAAACGGGTTGTGAGAATTCTGTTTGCAACTCTCTGTGAAGAAGGGTCCTAGGAGCTTCCCCGTTTACAATCCCGCATAACTCCCTGAACCAAAGAATTGTGGTAGAAGAAGAGTGGTAGAGCTCAAAACTGTTTCGTTTTGGCATGTCTATGGGAAATCAGCCTGGAAAAGGCATTCAAACAAGTTTCGAAAAGTGTGTCGTATATCTCCCAGAAACACTCGCTGGAGGTTGAGCTTTGAGAAGCAAGTTTAACTCTAATGGGAAAAGTAGCAGAGTGTGCGTCTCACATCTAGCTTGTCAAAATTCATGTATGCATGTGGAAAGGGGAAGCCCTTTGGAGCCTTCGTTGGAAACGGGATGAGAGAATTCCGTTTCAAAATCTCTGCGAACAAGATTGAGAGAAGCTTAACCGTTTAGAATCCAGCATAAATCACGGATCTTAAGAAGTGGAAGTTAGAACAGAGGTAGGGCTCAAAACGGATCTGTTTCCTAAATTCTGTATGAAATCATGCTGCAAAGGGCATTCACACAGGCTTGGAAAAGTGTGTTGTGTATC
>NW_007742813.1:15230-20028 GCF_000696425.1 Galeopterus variegatus
TTTAGAATCCAGCATAAATCACGGATCTTAAGAAGTGGAAGTTAGAACAGAGGTAGGGCTCTAAACGGATTCGTTTCCGAAAGTCTGAATGAAATCATGCCACAAAGGGCATTCACACAGACTTGGAAAAGTGTGTTGTGTATCTCTCCCCGAAACCGTCCCTGGAGGTTCAGTGGTTAGAAGCAAGTTGAACTCTAATGGCACAAGCCGCAGAATGTGCGTCTCCCATTTAACCTGTAGGATGAATTCAGGGATGCGAGTTCTATGGGGAAGCCCATAGGAGCCTATGGTGGAAACGGCTTGTGAGTATTCTCTTTAAAAAGCTCTGAAAAAAAGAGTCAGAGTACCTTCCCCGTTTAGGATCCAGCATCACTCACTGAATCGAAGAAGTGGTAGTTAGGACAGAGGTAGAGCTGGAGACAGTGTCGTTTCCGAGAGTCTGTATGAAACCACACTGCCAAAGGCATTCACACAGGCTTGGAAGAGTGTGTTCTTCATCTCTCCCTGAAACAGTCCCTGGAGGTTCAGCTTTTAGGAGCCAGTTTGCCTCTAATGGAACAAGCAGCAGAATGTGCTTCTCACATATAGCCTTTTAGGAATTCATGTATGAAACTTCTATAGGGATGCCCATTGGAGCCTTCCTGGGAAACGGGTTGTGAGAATTCTGTTTCAAAATCTCTGTAAAAAAGAGTCAGAGAACCTTCCCTGTTTAGAGTCCAGCATAGGAGCCGGCCAGGTGGAGCCCTGCTATAGAGCGCTGCTTGGGAGCGTGGCGGCGCTCCCACTGAGTGTTCCGATCCCACGCTCAGTCTGGACGCTCACTGGCCGAGTGAGTTTTGGGCGCAGCACCGTGGGTTGCGATCCCAGACCGGTACGGGCGCGACATTGTGTGTTGCAATCCGTTGCAAGGCATTCATACAAGTTTCAAAATGTCTGTTGTATATCTCCCAGAAACCCTCACTGGGTGTTGAGTTTGAGAAGCAATTTTAACTCTAATGGAACAGGTAGCAGAGTGTACTTCTCACATCTATCTTGTAAAAATTCATGTATGCATGTTCAAAGGGAAGCCCACTTCGTTGGAAACGGGATGTGAGAATTCTCTTTCAAAATCTCTGTGAAGTAGATTTAGGTAAGCTTAACCATTTAGAATCCAGCATAAATCACTGATCCGAAGAAGTGGACGTTAGAACAGATGTAGGGCTCGAAACAGTTTCTTTTCCAAAAGTCTGTACGAAATCACACTGCAAAAGGCATTGAAACAGGCTTGGAAAAGTATGTTGTGTATCTCTTCCTAAAACACTCAGTGGAGTTTGAGCATTTTGAAGCAAGTTTAACTCCAATGGAACAAGCAGCAGAATGTACTTCTCACNTATCTCTCCCTGAAACAGTCCCTGGAGGTTCAGCTTTTAGGAGCCCGTTTGCCTCTAATGGAACAAGCAGCAGAATGTGCTTCTCACATATAGCCTTTGAGGAATTCATGTATGAAACTTCTATAGGGATGCCCATTGGAGCCTTCGTGGGAAACGTGTTGTGAGAATTCTGTCTCAAAATCTCTGTAATTCTGTTTCAAAATCTCTGTAAAAAAAAGAGTCAGAGAACCTTCCCTGTTTAGAATCCAGCCTAACTCGCCGAGCCGAAGAAGTGGTAGTTAGAACAGGGGTGGCGCTCACCGCGGTTTTGTTTCCTGAAGTGTACGTGAAATCACAGTGCCAAAGGCATTCAAGCAAGCTGCGAAAAGTGTTTTGTATATCTCGGCCATAAACAGTCAAAGGATATTGCGCTTTTGGAAACAAGTATATCTCAAATGGAAGAAGCAGCAGAACGTGCTTCTCACATCTAGCCTGTGGAAAGTCATGTATGCAAGTTCTGTAGGGAAGCCCAGAGGAGCCTTCGTGGGAAACGGGTAGTGAGAATTCCGTTTCAAAATCCCAGTGAAAAAGGGTCATAGAAACTTCACCGGTTACGATCCAGCATGACTCGCTGAACAGAAGAGGTGCTAGGTAGAACAGTGGTACAGCTCAGTAGAGTTTCGTTTCGGGAGGTCTACGTGAAATCACACTGGAAGAGGCATTCAAACAAGATTGGAAAAGTGTGTTGTATACCTCTGCCAGTAACACTCACTGGAGGTTGAGCTGTTAGAAGCAAGTTTAACTCTAATGGGACAATGGCAGAACCCTTCTCACCTCTAGCCTGTCAAAATTCAGGTTTCCACGTTATATGGGGAAGCCCGTTAGAGCCTTCATTGGGAGAGGCTTGTGAGAATTCTCTTTCATAATCTCTTTTTAAAAGGGCCATAGAAGCCGCCCCATTTACCATCCAGCAGAACTCACCGAACCAAAGAAGTGCTAGGTAGAACAAGGGTACAGCTCAACAGAGTTTTTTCTTCGGAAACTACATGCGAAAGCACAAAGGAAAAGGCATTCAAACAGGCTTCTTGAAGTGGGTTGTAGATCTCTGGCAGAAACACTACCTGGACGTTGAGCTTTTAGAGGCCGGTTTAACTATAAGGGAACAAGCAGCAGATCGTGCTTCTCACATCTAACCAGTTGGAATTCAGCTTTGCAAGTTCTAAGTGGAAGCCCATTGGAGCCTTCGTTGGAAACGGGTGGCGAGAATCTTGTTTCCAAATCTGTGTGAAAAAGAGTCAGAGAAGCTTCCCCGTTTAGAATCCAGCATAACTCACTGAGCTGTAGAAGTTGTAATTAGAACAGAGGTAGAGCTCAAATGAGTTTCCTTTCTTAAAGCCTAAGCGCAATCACCCTGCAAAAGGCCCTCATACAGTACTCCAGAAGTGTGTTGAATATATCTTCCAGAAACGCTCACTGCAGGTTGAGGTTTAGAAGCTAGTTTAACTCTAAGGGAACAAGCAGCAGAGTGTGCTTCTCACATCTAGCTTGTCAAAATTCATGTATGCATGTGGAAATGGGAAGCCCATTGGTGCCTTCGTTGGAAACGGGATGAGAGAATTCTGAATTCTTCCAGCCTCTTCCCATTACCCAGTTTCAAAATAGTTTCCACATTTTTAGGTATTTGTTGTAAAAACAACCTCAATTCCTGATACAATTTTCTGTCTTTGTTTTCTACTGCTATAACAGAATACCACAGACTGGGTAATTTATAACAAAAACAGATTTATTCGGCTCACAATTCTATAGGCTGGGTATTCCAAGAGCATGGTGCTGCATTCTCTTGGCAAACTGGTACGGGCCTTCTTGCTGCATCATTCCATGGTGGAAGGGCATCCCATGGAGAAAAGAGCACTCAACAGAGAAAGGAAAAGGGGGCCGAACTCCCCCCTTTTATTGCTAATGCACTCCAGCAGTAACAGCCTTAATCCACTCATGAGAGCAGAACACTCATGACCTAATCACCTCCTAAAAGTCCCACCTCTCAACACTGTTGCACTGGGGATTAAGTTTCCAACATGTGAATTTTGGGGGACACACTGAAACCAAAGCAGAGTCTGAATAGGTTAAATAACTCATCCAAGGTTACATCAGTAAGTGGCTGGAACAGGATTCAAACCCAGGCAGACCTGTTTCCAAAGCCTGGGATTCCTCCACTTGGTGATAGCACCTAGCACACAATGGGCCACATAGCAAGTGCTCAGTCACAGACTACATGTCACTCTCAAAAGCCTCATCTCTTTTGCTCCTGCCAACAACCTTGAGAGATGTTCTTCATGTAGAGTAGTGGTTTTCAAAGTGTGGTCACTGACCAGCCATAGTAGCATCACCTGGAAACTTACTAGGAATGCAAATTTGTTTTTGCTGAATCACTGGCTGTCACCCAGTAATCAGAGTTTGAACAAGCTGTCTAGGTGCTAATGATGTAATCATTTCAGAACCTTTGACATCAGACTTTACAGACACAGCACTGAGGAAAGCTATAAAAGATGGTGTAACTGGTAATTGAGGCTGGTAGATGAGTTCCCTTTCTTAAAGTCTATGCACAATCACCCTGCAAAAGGCCTTCATACAGGATTCCAGAAGTGTGTTGTATATCTCTGCCAGCAACGCTCACTGGAGGTGGAGGTTTAGAAGCTAGTTTAACTCTAAGGGAACAAGCAGCAGAATGTGCTTCTCACATCCAGCCTGTAGGAATTCTGGGGTGCCAATTCTATCGGGAAGCGCATTCTAGCCTTCGTTGGAAACGGGTTGTGAGAATGCTGTTTGCAACTCTCTGTGAAGAAGGGTCCTAGAAGCTTCCCCGTTTACAATCCCGCATAACTCCCTGAACCAAAGAATTGTGGTAGAAGAAGAGTGGTAGAGCTCAAAACTGTTTCGTTTCGGGATGTCTATGGGAAATCAGCCTGGAAAAGGCATTCAAACAAGTTTCGAAAAGTGTGTTTTATATCTCCCAGAAACACTCGCTGGAGGTTGAGCTTTGAGAAGCAAGTTTAATTCTAATGGGAAAGTAGCAGAGTATGCGTCTCACATCTAGCTTGTCAAAATTCATGTATGCATGTGGAAAGGGGAGGCCCTTTGGAGCCTTCGTTGGAAACGGGATGAGAGAATTCCGTTTCAAAATCTCTGTGAACAAGATTGAGAGAAGCTTAACCGTTTAGAATCCAGCATAAATCACGGATCCGAAGAAGTGGAAGTTAGAACAGATGTAGGGGTCAAAACGGATTCGTTTCCGAAAGTCTGTATGAAATCATGCTGCAAAGGGCATTCACACAGGCTTGGAAAAGTGTGTTGTGTATCTCTCCCTGTAACCATCCCTGGAGGTTCAGCTGTTAGAAGCAAGTTGAACTCTAATGGCAGAAGCCGCAGAATGTGCGTCTCCCATCTAGCCT
>NW_007742813.1:20038-21180 GCF_000696425.1 Galeopterus variegatus
AATGGAACAAGTAGCAGAGTGTGCTTCTCACATCTAGCTTGTCAAAATTCATGTATGCATGTGGAAAGGGGAAGCCCATTGGTGCCTTCGTTGGAAACGGGACGAGAGAATTCTGTTTCAAAATCTCTGCGAACAAGATTGAGAGAAGCTTAACCGTTTAGAATCCAGCAAAAATCACGGATCCGAAGAAGTGGAAGTTAGAAGAGAAGTAGGGCTCAAAGCGGTTTGGTTTCCGAAAGTCTGTACGAAATCAGGCTGCAAAAGGCTTGGAAAAGTGTGTTGTGTATCTCTCCCTGTAAACGTCCCTGGAGGTTCAGCTGTTAGAAGCAATTTGAACTCTAATGGGACAATTGGCAGAAGACTTCTCACCTCTAGCCTGTAGAAAATCAGGTTTCCAAGTTCTAGATGGAAGCCCATTGGAGCCTCCGTTGGAAACGGGTGGCGAGAATCTTGTTTCTAAATCTCTGTGGAAAAGAGTCAGAGTACCTTCGCCATTTAGGATACAGCATCACTCACTGAATCGAAGAAGTGGCAGTTAGGACAGAGGTAGAGCTGAAGACNAGGGAACAAGCAGCACAACGTGCTTCTCACATCTTTCCGGTAGAAATTCCGGTTGCCAGGTTCTACGTGGTAGCCCATTGGAGCCTCCGTTGGAAATGGGGAGCGAGAATCTTGTTTCCAAATCTCTGGGGAAAAGAGTCAGAGAAGCTTTCCCATTTAGAATCCAGCATAACTCACTGAGCCGTAGAAGTTGTAATTAGAACAGAGGTAGAGCCCAAATGAGTTCCCTTTCTTAAAGTCTAAGTTCCCTTTCCTAAAGTCTATGCACAACCACCCTGCAAAAGGCCTTCATACAGGATTCCAGAAGTGTGTTGTATATCTCTGCCAGAAACGCTCACTGGAGGTGGAGGTTTAGAAGCTAGTTTAACTCTAAGGGAACAAGCAGCAGAATGTGCTTCTCACATTCAGCCTGTAGGAATTCAGGGGTGCCAGTTCTATCGGGAAGCGCATTCTAGCCTTCGTTGGAAACGGGTTGTGGGAATTCTGTTTGCAACTCTCTGTGAAGAAGGGTCCTAGAAGTTTCCCCGTTTACAATCCCGCATAACTCCCTGAACCAAAGAATTGTGGTAGAAGAAGAGTGG
>NW_007742813.1:21263-21592 GCF_000696425.1 Galeopterus variegatus
CTTCTCACATCGAGCATGTAGGAAGTCAGGTTTGCAAGTTCTATGTGAAAGCCCATTGAAGGCTACGGAGAAAACGGAGTGTGAGACTTCTGTTTCAAAATCTCTGTCAAAAAGCGTCAGAGAACCTTCCCTGTTTAGAATCCAGCCTAACTCGCCGAGCCGAAGAAGTGGTGGTTAGAACAGAGGTGGCGCTCACCGCGGTTTCGTTTTTCTGAAGTGTACGTGAAATCACAGTGCCAAAGGCATTCAAGCAAGCTGCGAAATGTGTTTTGTATATCTCGGCCATAAACAGTCGAAGGATATTGCGCTTTTGGAAACAAGTATATCTC
>NW_007742813.1:23168-25877 GCF_000696425.1 Galeopterus variegatus
AGTGTGTTGCATACCTCTGCCAGTAACACTCACTGGAGGTTGAGCTGTTAGAAGCAAGTTTAACTATAATGGGACAATGGCAGAACCCTTCTCACCTCTAGCCTGTCGAAATTCAGGTTTCCACGTTGTATGGGGAAGCCCGTCAGAGCCTTCAGTGGGCGAGGCTTGTGAGAAATCTCTTTCATAATCTCTTTTTAAAAGGGCCATAGAAGCCGCCCCATTTACCATCCAGCAGAACTCACCGAACCAAAGAAGTGCTACGTAGAACAAGGGTACAGCTCACCAGAATTTTTTCTTTGGAAACTACATGCGAAAGCACACCGGAAAAGGCATTCAAACAGGCTTCTTGAAGTGCGTTGTAGATCTCTGGCAGGGGGAGGGGGTGGAGGGGGGGGGGGGGGGGGCCGGGTTAACTCTAAGGGAACAAGCAGCAGATCGTGCTTCTCACATCTAACCGGTTGGAATTCAGCTTTGCAAGTTCTAAGTGGAAGACCATTGGAGCCTTCGTTGGATAAGGTTGGCGAGAATCTTGTTCCAAATCTGTGTGAAAAAGAGTCAGAGAAACTTCCCCGTTTAGAATCCAGCATAACTCCCTGAGCCGTAGAAGTTGTAATTAGAACAGAGGTAGAGCTCAAATGAGTTTCCTTTCTTAAAGCCTATGCGCAATCACCCTGCAAAAGGCCCTCATACAGGACTCCAGAACTGTGTTGTATATATGTGCCAGAAACGCTCACAGCAGGTTGAGGTTTAGAAGCTAGTTTAACTCCAATGGAACAAGTAGCAGAGTGTGCTTCTCACATCTAGCTTGTCAAAATTCATGTATGCATGTGGAAATGGGAAGCCCATTGGTGCCTTCGTTGGAAACGGGATGAGAGAATTCTGAATTCTTCCAGCCTCTTCCCATTACCCAGTTTCAAAATAGTTTCCACATTTTTAGGTATTTGTTGTAAAAACAACCTCAATTCCTGATACAATTTTCTGTCTTTGTTTTCTACTGCTATAACAGAATACCACAGACTGGGTAATTTATAACAAAAACAGATTTATTCGGCTCACAATTCTATAGGCTGGGTATTCCAAGAGCATGGTGCTGCATTCTCTTGGCAAACTGGTACGGGCCTTCTTGCTGCATCATTCCATGGTGGAAGGGCATCCCATGGAGAAAAGAGCACTCAACAGAGAAAGGAAAAGGGGGCCGAACTCCCCCCTTTTATTGCTAATGCACTCCAGCAGTAACAGCCTTAATCCACTCATGAGAGCAGAACACTCATGACCTAATCACCTCCTAAAAGTCCCACCTCTCAACACTGTTGCACTGGGGATTAAGTTTCCAACATGTGAATTTTGGGGGACACACTGAAACCAAAGCAGAGTCTGAATAGGTTAAATAACTCATCCAAGGTTACATCAGTAAGTGGCTGGAACAGGATTCAAACCCAGGCAGACCTGTTTCCAAAGCCTGGGATTCCTCCACTTGGTGATAGCACCTAGCACACAATGGGCCACATAGCAAGTGCTCAGTCACAGACTACATGTCACTCTCAAAAGCCTCATCTCTTTTGCTCCTGCCAACAACCTTGAGAGATGTTCTTCATGTAGAGTAGTGGTTTTCAAAGTGTGGTCACTGACCAGCCATAGTAGCATCACCTGGAAACTTACTAGGAATGCAAATTTGTTTTTGCTGAATCACTGGCTGTCACCCAGTAATCAGAGTTTGAACAAGCTGTCTAGGTGCTAATGATGTAATCATTTCAGAACCTTTGACATCAGACTTTACAGACACAGCACTGAGGAAAGCTATAAAAGATGGTGTAACTGGTAATTGAGGCTGGTAGATGAGTTCCCTTTCTTAAAGTCTATGCACAATCACCCTGCAAAAGGCCTTCATACAGGATTCCAGAAGTGTGTTGTATATCTCTGCCAGCAACGCTCACTGGAGGTGGAGGTTTAGAAGCTAGTTTAACTCTAAGGGAACAAGCAGCAGAATGTGCTTCTCACATCCAGCCTGTAGGAATTCTGGGGTGCCAATTCTATCGGGAAGCGCATTCTAGCCTTCGTTGGAAACGGGTTGTGAGAATGCTGTTTGCAACTCTCTGTGAAGAAGGGTCCTAGAAGCTTCCCCGTTTACAATCCCGCATAACTCCCTGAACCAAAGAATTGTGGTAGAAGAAGAGTGGTAGAGCTCAAAACTGTTTCGTTTCGGGATGTCTATGGGAAATCAGCCTGGAAAAGGCATTCAAACAAGTTTCGAAAAGTGTGTTTTATATCTCCCAGAAACACTCGCTGGAGGTTGAGCTTTGAGAAGCAAGTTTAATTCTAATGGGAAAGTAGCAGAGTATGCGTCTCACATCTAGCTTGTCAAAATTCATGTATGCATGTGGAAAGGGGAGGCCCTTTGGAGCCTTCGTTGGAAACGGGATGAGAGAATTCCGTTTCAAAATCTCTGTGAACAAGATTGAGAGAAGCTTAACCGTTTAGAATCCAGCATAAATCACGGATCCGAAGAAGTGGAAGTTAGAACAGATGTAGGGGTCAAAACGGATTCGTTTCCGAAAGTCTGTATGAAATCATGCTGCAAAGGGCATTCACACAGGCTTGGAAAAGTGTGTTGTGTATCTCTCCCTGTAACCATCCCTGGAGGTTCAGCTGTTAGAAGCAAGTTGAACTCTAATGGCAGAAGCCGCAGAATGTGCGTCTCCCATCTAGCCT
>NW_007742813.1:27721-32561 GCF_000696425.1 Galeopterus variegatus
CTTGGAAAAGTGTGTTCTTTATCTCTCCCTGAAACAGTCCCTGGAGGTTCAGCTTTTAGGAACCAGTTTACCTCTAATGGAACAAGAAGCAGAATGTGATTCTCACATATAGCCTTTTAGGAATTCTTGTATGAAACTTCTATAGGGATGCCCTTTGGAGCCTTCGTGGGAAATGGGTTGTGAGAATTCTGTTTCAAAATCTCTGTAAAAAAGAGTCAGAGAACCTTCCCTGTTTAGAATCCAGCATAGGGGCCGGCCCGGTGGAGCACTGCTATAGAGCGCTGCTTGGGAGCGTGGCGGCGCTCCCACCGAGTGTTCTGATCCCACGCTCAGTCTGGACGCTCACTGGCCAAGTGAGTTTTGGGCGCAGCACCGAGGGTTGCGATCCCGGGCCGGTATGGGCGTGACATTGTGTGTTGCAATCCGTTGCAAGGCATTCATACAAGTTTCAAAATGTCTGTTCTTTATCTCCCAGAAACCCTCACTGGGTCTTGAGTTTGAGAAGCAATTTTAACTCTATTGGAACAGGTAGCAGAGTGTACTTCTCACATCTATCTTGTAAAAATTCATGTATGCATGTTCAAAGGGAAGCCCACTTCGTTGGAAACGGGATGTGAGAATTCTCTTTCAAAATCTCTGTGAAGAAGATTGAGGTAAGCTTAACCATTTAGAATCCAGCATAAATCACTGATCCGAAGAATTGGACGTTAGAACACATGTAGGACTCGAAACAGTTTCGTTTCCAAAAGTCTGTACGAAATCACACTGCAAAAGGCATTGAAACAGGCTTGGAAAAGTGTGTTGTGTATCTCTGCCTAAAACACTCAGTGGCGTTTGAGCATTTTGAAGCAAGTTTAACTCCAATGGAACAAGCAGCAGAATGTACTTCTCACATCTAACCGATAGGAATGCAGGGATGCGAGTTTTATGGGGGAAGCACATTGGAGCCTATGGTGGAAACGGCTTGTGAGTATTCCCTTTAATAATGTCTGTGAAAAAGTGTCAGAGTACCTTTCCCATTTAGAATCCAGCATCACTTACTGAACTGATGAATTGGTAATTAGAACAGAGGCAGAGCTGAAAACAGTTTTCGTTCGGAACATCTACGCGAAATCACAGGGCAAAACGCCTTCATACAGGCATGGAGAATTGTGCTGTATATCTTTGCCATAAAACTCCGTGGAGGTTGAGCTTCTACAGGCAAATTTAAACCTAAGGTAACAAGTATCAGGACGTGCTTATCACATCTAGCCTTAGGAATTCAGGTTTGCAACTTCTATGTACAAGCCCATTAAAGCCTATGCTGGAACCGGCTTTTGAGAATTCTGTTCCAAAATCCATGTA
The DNA here is from genome assembly GCF_000696425.1 of Galeopterus variegatus. NCBI lineage: Eukaryota > Metazoa > Chordata > Mammalia > Dermoptera > Cynocephalidae > Galeopterus > Galeopterus variegatus. Next base: position 29,066 of record NW_007742813.1, read on the forward strand.
TAAAAGTGTCAGAGAAGCTTCCCAGTTTAGATTCAAGCATTACTCACTGAACCAAAGAAGTTTCAGTTAGAACACAGGCAGAGCTCAAAATAGTTTGGATTCGGAATGTCCATGCGAAATCACATGGCAAAAGGCCTTCAAACAGGCTTGGAAAATTTTTTTTTATATCTCTGGCAGAAACACTTACTGTAGGTTGAGATTTTACAAGTAAGTTTAACTCTAAGAGTACAAGCAGCAGAATGTGCTTCTCACATCTAGCTTGTAAACATTCATGTATGCAAGTTCTATGTTTAAGCCCATTGGAGCCTCCACTGGAAATGGGTTGTGAGAATTCTGAGTCAAAATATTTGTGCAAAAGAGTCAGAGAAGCTTCCCCGGTTTGATTCCAGCATCACTCTTTGAACCAAAGAAGTGGTAGTTAGAACAGAGGTAGAGCTAATAACAGTTTTGTTTTGGAAACTATATGCGAAATCACACTGCTAAAGGCATTCAAACACGCTGGGAAGTGTGTTGTATATCTCTGCCAGAAACACTCAGGGGAGGTTGACATCCAATTATGTGCATGTCGCATCGTGGGAAGTTTCACAATGGAGGTGATGTGAGAATGGTGGGGCGGTTAACTTGGTTAGGATATCACAACGGGTGTGGTGTCACAACCGTAGGAAGGACAGAGTATTGATGACATGAAAATGGTGGAGATGTCACCTTTCTGCTCAACTTAGTATCACGGCGATGTCAATATTGTGCTGACACTACAGTGGCACAGATAATACAATTGTGGGGATGTCACAGTCGGAGTTAGGTTGTAATGGTGGTGATATCCCTATTGTGGTGATGTTCAAGATAGGATAACGTCCCTCGGGCAGGGTCGTCACCATTGTGGTGTCAGAAATGAAGCCATGTCACAATAGTGGTTCCATAAGCATGGTGGTAATATCACAGTATCATAGATGGCCCAATTCCACTGACGTCACCAGGGACATGATGTCTCAATGGTGGTGTTAATGCTGGTCAATGATTTCTTCTTGTTAGTGATGTCCTCATGGTGGCGATGTGTGCATCTTCATGTTAGCCTGGCGTTCATTGGAAGACGTCAGGATGTCTGTATGTTTGAGATTTGACAATGCTGGTGATCTTGAATAGCGATGATGGAACAGTTTTGGAGATTTCTCCATGATGGTAGTGTCACCTGGTTTAGGATATCAAAATCAGGGTTAGGTCTCAATTGTAGTGGGGACAGAGAGTTGTTGATATGATAATGGTGGCAACGTGACTATTGTGTTTGTTTGAGAACACTGGAGATGTCAGAACTGTGGTGATGACAGAATGGCAGAGTTGTCAGTATTGTGGAGTGTCCGGAGCCATAGAGCCTGGCTGTTGCCTAAGAGCCTGTCTGCCTGTCTGGAGCTAAAGAGCCCACCCAGCTATTGCCTCGAGGCCTCAGAGCCTTGTTTGCTGTTATCTTCTGTCCTTCCCTATCCTGTGCACTATGGGTGTAGGTAACTTTGCAGCTTGCCATAGATAATGGGAATTTTCCATTTACCAGAAGAACCCACCCTGTGGTTTTCTCAGTAAACCATCTGCATACTTAATTATCTGCTGACTCCCTCCTGCTGTCTATATAAACTGTGACCTTCTGGCTAATAAACGAGACTTCATCAGAATACTGTCTTGTCTTCATTTCTCATGTCTCTTGTCCCATCCAATTCCCACTCCCCCCTCCAGGGTCCTCGTTGAATAACCCGTGGGTTGGGACAGTGGAGATGTCTGAAAGTAGGTGTCATCACAGTCGCAGTGATGTCATAATGGTTGTGAATTCACCATGGTTTTGGTATCCATCCCTAAAGTGCTGAGGTCAAAGTGACTCTCATTGGCCGGGATGTCAGAGGTGTGGTGAAATCAGAATAGTGGTGTCAGAGACGTGACCTTGTGAGAAGAGTGGTTCTGTCTGAATGGTGGTAATAACGGAATATCATTGATGTCACAATTCCATGTGATTCACAATGGCAGGGGAGTCGCGATGGTAGTGATATGTGTCGTCGATCTTTGGTCCTTGTTAGGGATATCTTCTTGGCAGTGAACTGAGCACAGGGAAGTTAGACTGGTGGTTGTATGCGGAAAGTGTTGGTGTCTGCATGTTTGGGATTTGGCAATACTGGTGATCTCAGCATGGTAGTGATGTAAATCTTTCGGAGATGCCACAATCTCTCATGTCTCTTGTCCCATCCAATTCCCACTCCCCCCTCCAGGGTCCTCGTTGAATAACCCGTGGGTTGGGACAGTGGAGATGTCTGAAAGTAGGTGTCATCACAGTCGCAGTGATGTCATAATGGTTGTGAATTCACCATGGTTTTGGTATCCATCCCTAAAGTGCTGAGGTCAAAGTGACTCTCATTGGCCGGGATGTCAGAGGTGTGGTGAAATCAGAATAGTGGTGTCAGAGACGTGACCTCGTGAGAAGAGTGGTTCTGTCTGAATGGTGGTAGTAACGGAATATCATCGATGTCACAATTCCATGTGATTCACAATGGCAGGGGAGTCGCGATGGTAGTGATATGTGTCGTCGATCTTTGGTCCTTGTTAGGGATATCTTCTTGGCAGTGAACTGAGCACAGGGAAGTTAGACTGGTGGTTGTATGCGGAAAGTGTTGGTGTCTGCATGTTTGGGATTTGGCAATACTGGTGATCTCAGCATGGTAGTGATGTAAATCTTTCAGAGATGCCACAATCCAGTGAAGTCAAAATGGCAGTTTGATCACTATGGAAGAGATTTCACAATGGTGGCGATTTTGGCTTGGCACTGTTTCCTGCATAGGACGGATGTCTGCATGGCGGAGATAGGAATGCAATGGGATTTGACAATGGTGGTGATCACAGAAAGGTGTGGATGTGAAAATGGTGGTGAGTTCAGACTGGTAGTGATATCACAGTGGTGGTCGTGTAAGAGCTTTCAGGAAGCCATAATGATAGTGAGGTCACATTTCTGATACAACAATGGGGGTGATGTCAGATTGGTGATATGACAAGGGTGGTGAGGTGACAATGTAGGTGATGTCCCCATGATGGTGACAACACCAAGAAGATGGCGTCACAATTGTGGTGATGTCACCATCGTGAGAGTACTGCAGGGAATTCAATGTCACGGGCATGTGACAAACATGCTTATGGCACAAAGTTGGTGTGAAGTCCCTATGGCAGGGATGACACACAGGTGGTGAAGTGAGAATGTTTCCATGCTCTTTTTAGCTGTGCCCTCTGAAGGATTGCGATTTTTGCACTACTGGCGTGTCAGCACAGTGGTGGTATGAGAAGGCTTGTGCTGTGAAAATTTGAAATCAGAAGAGAGGCGATGTCAAAATGTTTTCCAGGGCCGGCCCAGTGGCGCACTGCTACAGTGCGCCGCTTGGGAGTGCAGCGGCGCTCCCACCGAGGGTTCAGATCCCACATAAAGACTGGTTCCCGCTCACTGGCTGAGCGAGGTGCGGGCGCGACACCG
>NW_007742813.1:33561-34236 GCF_000696425.1 Galeopterus variegatus
TGCGACACTGAGGGTTGTGATCCATTGCCGGACATGAAAAAAGACAAAAAGGAAAAAAAAATGTTTTCCATATCAGGGTGTTGGTAAAGTGAGAATGGAGGAGATCTCTAAAAGGACATGTTGCCACCAAGGTAGTGATCTCCCCATAAAGTGGATGTCGCCACGTTGGAAATGTCCCCATGGCGGTGATGTGAGTATGATGGTGGTGTCACCTAGGTTATGAAGTCAAAATGGTGGTGCTGTCCCAATTGCACTAAGGACAGACGGTCATTGATTTGTTAATGATGGCAATCTGACCACTGGAATCCTATTGGATTCCTGAGGATGTCAGAATCATGCTGATGTCAGAATGGCCGAGATATGACTATGGTGAAGATGTGACAATGTTGGGAATGGAACAGTCACAGTGAGGTCCTCATGGGGGTGATATCCCAATGGTGGTGATGTCACAGTGATGTTAAGGTCACAATGGCAGGAATGTCAGCATTGTTGTGCTTCCAGAATTGTGGTGTCCAAAATGTGCCGCTGTGAGGACACTGGTTCTGTCCGAATGGTGGTCACATCACAATATCAAAGCTGTCACCGTTCATCCTCAGTCACTGTGGACGGGATGTCTGCTTGGAAGTGATAAGTGCACGTTGATGTTTCCTTCTGGGTAGTGATGTCTCCATGGCA
>NW_007742814.1:0-19717 GCF_000696425.1 Galeopterus variegatus
TGTGATTCTGGAACCTGCACTTCCCCTTTCTTTAAAATAATAAAAACTAACTGGATATTTGGTATTATTAAGGAATTCTTGTTAGTTTTTCAGATGTAGTAATGGTATTGTGGATCTGTTTAAGAAAAAAGTACTTAAGATGTACTTTCTTTTTTTTTTTTTGTCTTTTCTCCGTGTCCGGCAACGGATCGCAACCCTCAGTGTTGCCCCCGTACCGGACCGGGGACCGGCAACGGGATCGCAAGCCTCGGTGTTGCTCCCGCGCCTCGCTCAGCCAGTGAGCGGGAACCGGTCTGTATGTGGGATCCGAACCCTCGGGCGGGAGCGCCACCGCGCTTCCCAAGTGGCGCACTATCCAGTGCGCCACCGGGCCGGCCCAAGATGTACTTTCTAAAATGCCTATGAATGAACTATTAAGATGTCTGGGATTTGCTTTAAAATAATACAGACAGGCAGAGAGTGGAGGGGAGAAGGGTGGGGGGTGAATGAGAGATGAAATAAGATTGGCCATGAGCTGATAACTGCTGACGCTAGGCAATGAGGGCTTGCTAAACTCTTCTTTTTACCTTTGTTTGTTTGAAATGTCTCATCATGAAAAGTTAGAAACAAGTACAAATTCACTCAGCATGTATGTGTTTCAAGCTCAAGTGTACATATGAAGGAATTTCCTGCCTCTGCCCAGTCCACTTATGTAATAAAAGTGTTTGCTTTTTTTTCTTTATTGTACGAGTCAATACTTGGCACAAGGCTTTGGAAACTCCTTTGGTAAAGCAGGCGTCCAGCAGCAGTGAGAATAGCCAGCAAGGCTCCAGCAGCTACAAGTTTCCTCAGCTTCTCTCGAACGCAGGCCACAGTGGCACTGGCCTTTGAGTCAGTTGCTGAGGTCTCTCTCTCTCCTGAGGTTTGTTTCCCTCCAGCACCTGATTGTGGGGCCCTTCCCACATTTTTTCCAAAGAACTTGTTTCAACAAGAGGCCTCAGATCCTCCCCTGATCCTCCCCTCAGGATAGACATACACAGATCCTTTGACAGCCTGTCCTTCCTCTGCTGGCTCTTTGTTAAGGCCCCACATGGAACCAGAATCCAGCATTTGGTTTGCCTACAGCACTGCAGTGGGAGGCAGGGGAAGTGCCTCTTTCAGTTCTGACTTCGGACAAAAGAATGGAAGGGGCAAGATGCAGCTTGTGACCGTGCCTCAGACCTTATGATATTTCCAATCACACCAGTAATTAAGACTCCTTCACAGCAAATGTGCACTCCTATTCACATCAAGCAGAAGCCCCTGTTGCATTGGTTACTTTGGGGTCTATAACTTAACAGCAAATTAGTATGTGGTGAAGTTCTTATGTAGATGTGGCAGGAAAAGGGGAACGTTTGGGAGTTTCTGCTGTTTGTTTGCTTCCTGGGAGGTAGAGGTGGTTGATGTGAAGGGGAGCACTGGCTGGTCTGATCCTGCCAGAGTGCTGGCGCCATTTGTTCCATCTGACGATTAGCTCTTTTCTGCTGTGCCCTGTTCCTCCACTGTGCTCTTGGTTTGCAGGAAGGGAGTCACGGGAAGCATCCCCTCCAGCTTCTGGAGAGAGTATTGGGAGCACTGGCTTGATTTTTGTGTGTTTCCCATTGTGGACTCGCACAGTTGGATCTGAGGGTGGCAAACCCCAAATGCTGACACTGTGCATCTGATTTTTAAACTTACTCATTCAGTAAGTACTCACTGAGAGCTGAGTACTGTTCTAGATACTAGAGATACAGCAGTGGGGAAGTCAGACAAGACACTTCTCACCCTTCTGGGGCTCACGTTTAAGTGGGTGTTCAGTCTACAAACGAGATAAGTAAAATGTATACTGTGTTAGATGGTAATAAGTGATAAGGGGAAGAAATAAGGCAGGGAAAGGAGATGTGAAGTGTTAGGGTGGAGGGTGTTGAAATTTTAGACAGGGTGGCCAGGGAGAGCCCGGTGAGATTGAGGAACGCACAAGAGGCCCATGAGGCTGGAGCAGTGTAAGCCAGAGGAGGGTGAGAGGGATGACGGCAAGGGTGACAAGTTTGCAGATCTGTTAGGATCCAGTGTAGGTTTGTCTTTTCTCTGATTGAGATGGGAAGATATTGCAGGTTTGATTGATTTATTAAATTTTATTAAATTTTGAATAGTGACCCTCAGTGCATAGAACCAAAGGAACAAAAATGAGGAACCCAGTGCCCTTCCCCAGAGACCACCACCATCCCAGTTTCTTGCTGGTGATCAGTTCTCTGACACTGCATTATTTGAGTGAGTTTCCTGGCTTATATTAGGTTGAACCATAAGAAGTTGCCTTTTTATAGGTCAAGAAAGACTAACTATTAGCAATTTTATGAAGTTCAGCCTAACAGCTTGCTTTCAGGAGCATGAGAAATTTGGCCAATTCTTCCTTGCCCTAAGGATTTGTGGTCAGAGGTTGAGACCTCCAACCCCCTCCATTGTCTCATCCTGTCTCTTTCAGTGACAGGCCCAACAGTGTCTATGACACCAGTATGTAAAACCCCCCATCTCACGTGTAGCCCCAAACGCAGGCTTGCTAAGCCTGACCAGAGGCTTCCTCTTCCTCCTGCAACCTTACCTAGGGGAAGGCATTAGTTATTCTTTGGCTTTCTGTATCTAGGCGCCACCAGTTTTGAAATCACTGAAAGCTCCCAGAGGGAACAGCACTTCTGGACTCTTGCTGGATGTTTAGTATGACTCCACATAGTGGGGGTGCTCTCTGGGGGTGGTCAGAACTTGTGGGCATTCTGGATCAGTAACTGAGCTGTCACAGCACCCAGCTTGGAGTGTCCTTGGGAGTATCTGCCAGGACACAACAGCTTAGTCTGTGGGAGGAGGCCTGAGGAGCCATGGTCTGGACGTGGGAGAAAGACCCCTCAGCTCCTCCTGTTTGTCACACCCCTGTGCTGACCAGAGAGGTGCAAGTCCTCGTAGAACTGCAGGGCACCCGGCTGGGTCCTAGGGGGTAAAATAAACTTAAAGAAGATGTGGAGCCAGCTTTGGGAGAGCTCCGTCAGGAAGTTGTCAGTTGGTATGCCTTTGGCTGTGAGCAATAATAATAATAATAGCAGCAGCAACAACGGCAGCAACCAAATAGGTAATGTATATAGCACCAGCTGTATGCTAGACACTGTGCTAGGTGCTTCACGTGAAGTGACTCATTTAAGCCTCCCAGCAACCCAGGAAGATAAGTATTCTTCTTATTCCCCTTTTGCAGTTGAGACAACTAAATTTAAGTAACTTGCTAAGGTCACATAGCTGGAAAATTGTGGTGACATGATTTGGGTCCAAGCAGTCTGACTCCAGAGGCCATACTCGTAACTCTTAAACTCTGTGTGCTATTGCAGTGGTTCTCAAACCTGAGCAAGCATCAGAATCTCCTGGAGGGCTTGAAAGACACAGATTTCTGGGTACCCCTTCCCTGAGAGTATCTGATTCTGTAGGTCCAGCTTGAGAATTTCCATTTCTAACAAGTCTCCAGGTGATACTGATACTCTTGGTGCAGGAGGCACATTTTGAGAACCACTGATCTACTGTAGTAGGAAGTCCAAATGAAATTGGCCTGAAATTAGGAGATTTATGATTTTGTATAACAAAGAAGTCCATAGGTAGGCAGCACATGGTTGACTAATTAAGCAGTTCCACAATGCCTGTGAGGACCCAATCCCTCTTCTTGATGTCACTCTGCCACCCATGATGTGTCTCCTGTGTCCTCAGGCTGCCTGTATGGCCACAAGATGACTGCTGTGGTTCCAGTTGACACACCCTGACAGCCGTATCAGCAACAGAAACAGGGCATCTCTCACTCACTATGTGTCTCTTTAAGAGTGGGCAAACCTTTTATTGATGAACTGCCTCTCAGATTCCCTTCATATCTCATTGGCCAGCATTGTAACACATGGCCATGCCCACAGGAATAACAGGCAAGGGCCAATCCATTAGGCAACTCTCTTGGGGCTGGGGCTGAAGCCAGCCTTACCTGAAGTACCTGGCACTGGGCGGAGAGTAGCTATGGGAATAAAATCAGAGTACTGCTTAGGACAGGACTGGGAAAGGATAGGGCATATTCGGTAGACAAACAACTGGATCTGCTGCAGAAATGAGCGAAACAAAGTAAAAGCATAATACCTATGCATTTTTGTATCATTGCACTTACCAGCTTTGTTTTGTAATTACTAGAATCAGAATTTAGTGTTTTGGGGCCGGCCCGGTGGCGCACTGGAGAGTGCGCTGCTTGGGAGCGCGGCGGCGAGGGTTTGGATCCCATGTGGAGACCGGTTCCCGCTTGCTGGCTGAGCGCGGTGCGGGCACGACACCGAGGGTTGCGATCCCGTTGCCTGTCCCTGGTGTGGGCGCGACACCGAGGGTTGCGATCCCGTTACCGGTCAGTAAAAAAGAGACAAAAAGGAAAAAAAAAAAAGAATTTAGCTTTTTGTTTTGTAATTATGTCTACCTTTGAAAATATGTGCACAGAATCCCTGTACCATAGGAAATATCAATCTCGTTGAGACACCAGATATTTCATGTGAAAATTCAGGGAAACCGAAGTTGGGTGACAAGGCAGCAGTCTGAAGGTTCATGGTCTTCAAGAGCACTCGCTCTGCTCAGAAACACCTGGATCTCACTCCTCTCTCTGCTCCTAACCCACTCCTATTCCAGGTGCTCCTTGCAGAGGCTCACTTTCCCCCTCTGAGGACTACCTATTGTAGGGTTGTTGTGTGGATGAAAGGAGAGGATGCAGGGGCAAGTGCTTACCCCCAGTGGCTGGCACATGGTAAGTGCTCAAGAATATGCCTCTGCTGTTCACATATTAAATGTAACTTATTAATTAAATATCATTTACTAATCCTGCACTCTCCTCCCAGCGATCTACAAAAGTGACCGTGCCTTTTGCAGACTGAAATCTCCTGTGGATACCTGTTGCTACTGCTCATGACCACAGTGTAAAGTGATTGCCCTGCAGAGGGACTCAGGAATGTAGCACGGGCTCTGGGGCTAGAATGCCTGAGAGCAAGTCTTGGATCTTTCTTGGGCTCCCTGGGTGACCTTCGGCAGCCAGCCACTCACAATGTCTCAGTTTCCATATCTCTAAGGTGGGGCTGGTAATGGTACTATCCTCCTAGGCTGCTGGGAGGATTCAAGTGCATTAAAGCATGTGAAGCACTCAGAACGCCGCAGTGCCTGACCCATAGTAAGCCCTTGGTACACAATATGTCTGCTATTGTTTCAGTATTTTGTGCCACGGGGGACTGTAAGCTCCCTGTGGACACAGTTTATGTGGTTGTTGTTTACCACTGTGTACCAGTGCCTGACTCAGAATAGACATTCTATTTTTTTATATGTGTGGATGAAAAGATCAGTAAGAGCCTTTCTTAACCTTTTTCTTTCAGCTGCTCTGAATTTAAACTCCATGACCATGAGTTGATTACTCCCTATTTTGAAGGTGCAATAGTGGACCTGACTGAATCTGAGGGTGGGCTGTGATAACTGCAGCTGATGGTTATTGAGCATTTTTGTGGGCCAGAGCTAAGTGCTATCCATCAAGATCTCAGTGACTCCTCACCCCCATCCCATTTGACGGATGAGGAAACTGAGGACCAATGGGGGCACCTGCCTCTCCTCACAAGAGATCTAGTGTAGTGGTTAAAAGCAGGAACCCTGGAGCTGCTCTGCCTGGGTTGAATCCCTACTCTACCGCTTTCTTGCTATGTGACCTCCAGCCTGTGACTTCTCTGTTCAACTTTCTCGTGTCTGTAAAATAGGAATGATAGGGCCGGCCCGGTGGTGCACTGCTACAGTGCGCTGCTTGGGAGTGTGGCGGCGCTCCCGCCGAGGGTTCGGATCCCACATACAGACCGGCCGCTCACTGGCTGAGCGAGGTGCGGGCGCAACACCAAGGGTTGCGATCCCGTTGCCAGTCCCGGTCTGGTCCGGGCGCGACACTGAGGGTTGCGATCTGTTGCCGGTCACGAAAAATGACAAAAAGGAAAAAAAAAAATAGGAATGGTAATAGTACCTACTTAGGGGGTAGCTGTGAGGGTTAGGAGAGATAATTCATAAGTGCTTGGAACAGCACCTAGTACATAGTGAACACTCAGATTGTGGTTGGTTATTGGTGTTATTATTATTAGCCAGAGCCTTTCAGTTGTGCTTCCAAGGCTGACTGGAGGAGTCCAGCAGCACTGTTTGTTTGTTTTTTTGATGTCCAGTGCAATGTTTAATCATTAAGCTACACTGCCTCTGTGAGCCAGCACCCCATCTGCACAGGCAAAGGAGCCCACCTGTGGATTATAGGTTGTGAGTGAAGCAGGCAGGCTCAAGCTCTGGGCAAGGGATGCTGTGGGCACAGATCCAGCGCTGGCTCATTTAATGAACAGGTGGCCCGTTCCTGAATTGGAAGTAAAAGACCAGCCGCCTTTTGTTACCTTTGAGCTTTCTCTTAAGCCCATTCAGACTCCTCGGACCACGTGTCTGATGAGTAAGGAGTCTTTTTATTTCCCTCCCCGAAAGGGACTGTTGGCAAAACAGCCCTCTTTGGGAAGGCGCCTATTCACGAAGGCCAGCCATCTCTTGGGGAACTCCGGTGGCTGGCGTGTTCTTGCAGCTGTTGAATAAGTCGCTGTTAGAAGCTGGCACGGCAGGTTCCCGTTTCCGCATTCCAGACACCCACAGCTCGGGGGAGGCACCACCCGAGGTCGAGTTTGGCCTGGAGAGCTCAGGCAGGTGGACTTTGCCTTGGGAAGACCCAGGACAGAAGCTGCACCTGGGGCTAACCTGACAGTCACCTGCCTACTTTGTGATCAGGGCTATGTTCGGGACATCTTTTAGGTGAGCAGTGTTTATTAAGTCTGGCAGTGACTTGTAGAGAAAGGTAATAATGTGTTTCTTCTTTCAGGGAATTAGACTGTTGGCTTTTTTGTTTTCTTTTTCCTTTTCTCCCATGAAATGTTTACCTGTCTGCTTCTGACTGTGAAGAAAGGGTGGGCGGAGCTTTGAGGGAGTGAGGAGAAAATGGAGGACATTTCACCTAAGAGAAGGAATCAGTGACTCTTTAATTTAGCTCCTACTGGATATAAACTTCTGTGCTGGGGGCTGTGGGGCTTCCCAGCCAGGCAGCGACAAGTGTATGGTCTCAGGTGAGTTCCGTTCCTTCTCTGGGCCTGTTTCCTCTTCTTATGAAATGGGAAATAGTAGCAGTACTCGATGAGTCATACATGTAAAGTGCTCAGGGCCTGGGCACAGAATGGTGCTCAAATATCCGTTCTCCTTGTGCTGCCGTCCCAACCCTTGGCCCCCCACGTTTCCTTTCTGACCTCACCTCTGACTTGTCAACCACTTGCTTGCCGTACTCCAGCTATGCTGGCCTCTTGCTGTTCCTCCCTCAGAGCCTTTGCCCTGGCTGTTCCCTCTGCTTGGAACACTTCCCCTGGTACCCCAAAGCCGCCTCCCTCCTTCAGGAATCTGCTCAGATGTCACCTTCTCAGTTTGGCCTCTCTCCTTAAGTAGCTCCTTCTCCATCACTCTGTAGCCCTTCACTCTTTCATTTTTCTTCATAGCATTTATTACCACTTGACATATATTTGTTTATCATCTGCTCCTCAACTGTAGGCTCCATGGAGGCACAGGGATTTTTGTGTTTATCCTGGTAGAACAGTTCCTGGCACGTGGTAGGTGCGGGATAAGTTATTTTATGAATGAATTTATAATATCAGGTGCAACATTGTCCAAGGATGGGTGGCCGGCCCCATTTGGAATCTGAATAGAATGTGAGCATATCGAGGAAACTTTGGCAGGGGGTGAGGTGGCATGCACGAATGCTTCCCCATGGTCACCCAGTGGTTTGCTGGGGCCTGCCTGCAGCATCCAGCCCTCTGGCTTCCTGTCCCTCAGCCCCTTCAGTCTGTGCAGTCGAGGCACTTGCAGTGGCTTCCCTGGGCAGTCTCGGTGCATGTGGCATGGAACAGAAGGCCTTGGCCCTACTGAGTGTAGAGGATGTCAGGTTAATTTAGGTGGGGAAGGCATTGTCGAAGATACCACCCGTGTACCGACATGCCATGTATGTGGAAAGCTAACTTTATCTCCAGGCACTGCTTGGTGTTCCTGCAGTGAGGAGGCCAGGGAATGCCTGGGAAATAAGAATTAACTGGTCAGGCACAGTTTATCTGTCTCCCCTGCTTTAATAGGCAATAATTCTTGCTCTGGGGCTGAACAGGTTTTAATTAAATGGTGAGCCCAAAGTATCTGACAGTGTAATAGCTGACACATCCTCATCTGTTTTCTGGCTCCCAGTGTCAGCAATTGATTCTGTAAAAATATCCTGGGCAGGACTTCCCCGAGCTCCATGGAGTGAGGCCATCTCGGATTTCTCCCCACAGCATGAGGCACTGAAGTGCTGGTGGGCTTTGTGCTGCCGTATCGCACATCATCACACATTGGGGCCTGCTGTTGTTGTAAGAATGTGCAAAGTGTTAGAGGAGCTGCTCCTCCAACATTTAACTCTGTCCTTTGAGCCTCAGGTACAGTAGTTTTGGGGTTGAGTTGGGGACTCTTCTGGGAGGCCATTTTATATAATGCTGGAGTCCCAGCACTGCCTAAGCTCTGGGCACAATATTTATCTTCTCTGGGTCTCAGTTTCCGTGTATGGAAAATGGGGTAATTAATAGTACCCGCATTAAATGAGAAGTTAAAGTGAGATCAGGTGACTCAGCACTGTGTCTAGTGCATAGAAAGAACTCAGTAAATGGGGATGATAATTATTTTTATGAATTGGTTTCTAGCCCCTTTTTAATATTTTCAGTCTGTCCATTTTTTTGTGGGCTCCTTCTCTCTTCCTTCTCCTGTCCACCCTACCCCCATGTCAGCCTCCTCCCACAATCCCTTGCCCATGGTAACAATCAAGTACTTTATGTATCTTTCCACATTTTCTCCATGGTTATATAATCCTATAAGGGATAATATTTCCCTCATTTTGCTGCATTTTGCTTTTCTCACATAGCAATACTGTGTGGAAATGCCTGTGAGTCCTCAGGTAGTGCTCAAACATTCTCTTTTTAGTGGCCGTGTTAACACACGGGGTGGGGGGGGAGTGTACCATAATTTATTTGGCTTGGGCATCATTGATGTGCACTCCCTTTGTTTCTAGGTTTTTTCACCCCCCCAAATTATTATTATTATTATTATTTTTTTCCTTTTTGTCTTTTTTACTGACCGGTAACGGGATCACAACCCTTGGTGTCGCGCCCGTACCGGGGACCGGCAACGGGATCGCAACCCTCGGTGTTGCGCCCGCACCGCGCTCAGCCAGTGAGCGGGAACCGGTCTCCACATGGGATCCGAACCCTCGGCGGGAGTGCTGCCGCGCTCCCAAGCGGCGCACTCTCCAGTGCGCCACCGGGCTGGCCCCCAAATTATTATTTTTATTGATAGCCTTCTTTAATTAGACTGCAGGCGTCCAATCTGCATAGCCACCTTGTTAAGCCTTTGAGAATGAATATGAAGTAATATTAGTGCAATGATGCCTCTTGTCCAGATAGATGTATTTTCTGAGGGTCCTCCCCAGGTCCAGCACGATGTTGAACTATCTACTTTAAGTGCTTTTTAATTATAAGAATGATAAATAGATTCATCACCCTTATATCGGTTAGTTGTGCTTAATGGGTACTTATTACAAAATAAGAGAGAAAGGAAAGGTTTATTTTTTTTCATATTAACACGCTTTGTTGGAAATCAGAATAGACAAGAGATTTTTTGTTAGGATTTGTGATCTATTGGCATGGTTCTTTCTTACTAGGTGGCACTTTAGTTAGGGAATGTGTTTGTCTTTATGAAATTTGTACAGTGTTGTACCCGGATAGGGATTCTTTCTAGTTATCTGTTGCTTCACAACAAGCCACCCCAAACTTAATGCCTTAAAATAACAACAGTTTATTATTTCTCATGAATCTGTGGTTGACTGAGGCCCAACTGGATGGCTGTTCTGTTGGTCTTGCTTGGGGTCTGTTATGGGGCTGCAGTCAGAGGGTGGATGGGCTGGAACATCCAAGATGGTTTCACTCAAATGGCATGTTGGAGATGGCTGGGCCCCTGTCTCTCCATGTAGTCTCAGGACCTCTTCTTCCATGTGGCCTTGCTAGCCAGTAGCCAGACTTATAAATGGCAGCCCAGGGCTTTTTAAGCTTCCTGAAGGCACAGGTAACTGGCCTTGCATCACTTCTACCTCATTCTGTTGGCTAAAGTGTCAGAGTGTCAGCCCAGATTCATTGTGAGGGAGATGATGTAAGACTTGAGCTCCAGGAGGTGTGGTCCATTGGGGACCATCTTTGGGCAGCGGCTATCACAGTGTTCATTTTCGCACAGTAGAAGTGCAGAGCTCAGCAGGCTGAGGTGGTGCTGCAGCTTACCATCTCTCCAGTGCCCCAGGCTCCTCTCTTCTGCTTTGCCATCCTTAGCCTCACAGTCATAAGATGGCTGCTCCACTTCCAGCCCTCGTGTCCTTGTTAGAGGCAGGAAGAAGCAAAGCTTTAAGGAAAGGAGATAGCACCTCTGTCAAGAACTGAAATCCTTAACAGACTTCTGCTGTGTCTCTTTGGCTACATCTTTGTGACGTGACCACCCCTTTCTGCCGGGAAGTCTGGGAAGTACAGTTTTTTAGCTGGGCTCATTGCCACCCTGAGCACAGGGTCATTAAGGAAGAAGGTGGAGAATGGACATGTTTGGTAGACACCTACAAATGGTCTGCTCAGACAGCCGCAGCAGTGGTGAGCAAATGGAAGCAGCATGCATTCATTTATGGACTATTTATTTATTTATTGGCAGCTGGCCGGTACAAGGATCCGAACTTGTGACCTTGGTGTTTTAAGGCTGCACTCTAAACAACTGAGCTAACCAGCCAGCCCATTTATCAGCTATTTAGTAAGTTCCCAGGATGGGCAAGGCCCTGGGTTTCTTCTCACAGAGGTTATAAGCGTCAGGCAACCGAATACATCTGGGGGTTAAACTGACCAGGATCATTTGCAGGTCTTGACCAGATAACTGCTCGGCTCATATCTCTCCTGTAGACATTTGAAGTTAGATTAATGATAATAGTAGCCAGTCTCATGAAGGGCTTAACTTGTGTAGAGGAGCTGTCATGAGTAATTTTCACAAACCAACTCATTTAATTTCCACAATGGCCATAGGAGGTAGGCACTGTTTTCATCCTCTTTTCTCAGATGCAGACACAGAGACACAGAGAGGTTAAATAACTTGCTGTATGTTCTCCAGCGAGGTGTAGTGCTGTTGAATTGCAGTCTCTGCTGGTCTGGCTCTGGAGCCATATTCTAAACCATCTTGCTATTCTGCTTTAGTTTATTTATTACAACAAATATTTCTTGGTGAAATGAATATGTAAGTGAGAGAAGAACAAAACATGAAACACAAACCACTTACAACTCCATCCCCTCCACTCCCACTTCTACCTCATTGGGCCCATCTGTTAGTAACTTGGTGTACATTCTTTCTCAGCTCTTTCTTATCCAATTTTTAAAAGATGGCCTTTGGGCACACAAAATTGGATTAGTCACAATCCTTGGTGCGTGATACACTGGCATTTTTGGTCTGTGCAAAAATGTCTGTCTGTCATAATAAACAACCATTAGCGTACTGTCCACCTAAGAACTAGAACATTATCAGTAACTTATACGTACCAGTATGGTACTCCCCATTCATTCTCCTGCCTGCTCTCCCAGAGGTAATCACTGTCTTAAATTTTTTTTATCATTGTTTGTCTTTTGAACTTTATAAAAATGATATATTGCATGTAGTCTTCTGGGTTTGCATTTTTCACTTAATATTATGATTCTAAGATAGATCCAGACTGTTTAGTACAGCTATAGTTCATTCATTTTTTTACTGCTATGTAATATTCCAGTGGTTGAATATACCACATTTTTGTCCATGCCAATGGACATTTTGTTAGTTTTCAGATGTTTTGCTATTCAGGGTCCTATGAATATTGTTACACATATTTCCTGGTGTACGTGGACAGGAATTTCTTTTGGGTGTGTACTAGATATGACATTTCTGGATTGTAGGATGTGGTCATCTTTAACTTTGCCAAATATTGCCAAACTGTACTCTGGACATTCCCACCAAGTATGTATAAGAGTTCCTGTTATTCTATATCCTTGTCACACTTGGTTTTTTGAAGCTTTTTTATATTTTCCGGTCTGATGTATACAAAATGAAATCTCATTGTGGTTAATTTGAATTCTCTTGAAGACTAGTATGGCAGAATATCTTTCATTCATGTTTCTTCTTCTTCTGGATAGTGCTTGTTTATTTTGCTGATTTTTTTTTTTCTTTTCTTATTGGTTTGCAGGTATTCTTTATATGCTCTGGTTACTAGTCCTGGGGCAGCAGCTTATTTAACCTAATGAAAGCTTTATGATCCTCGTGTCATCATTTCTTTGGTTGTCTGCCTTCCCCCAACTCCTGTGTCTGCCTTCCCCCAACTCCATGACAACTCTTTGTGTACCTCCAGCTCACAGTGATTGTCTCTTCTCTGGAACAGTCCTCAATTTGGGGGCACTTGTATACATTTGTGTAGATACATGACTAGGCCTGTCCTGTCTACTCTGACGTGGCATATTTTGGTAGTGTTAGTGGTCACAGATGACAATTGCCTAGATCCATTATTTCATTTGGGGTTTGCAAAAATTGTGACATTGTAAATCTGTCCTCCTTTTCATTTATTAGCTGGAATTTTCCTCTAGAGAGAAGCTTCCTGTCATGTATTATTCAGTTATCCTGAGGGTACTGACTCTTTTGAACTTTTGTTTATATTAGAAATGAGTATTGAACAATTGGGCTGGTGGTTTCTAATCTGCTGATTTTTCCTTCAGTGATTCAGATCTTCTGTCTTTGTTTTTGTGTTCATACATTCAGTATTGACTGGTCTCTGCTACTGCTCATGCCCTGTCCTGGGCTTGGGAATAAACAAATGGACCGGTCCCAGTCATCTCATTGTGTAGGCACGCTGCTTACCTTTGACCAGGTGGCGTCTTCTATGTGTATGTCAGTTAGCATAGAGAGACATAGAGAGACAACTCTAGACTGTTGACATTTCTGTTTTCTCTCTGTTTTTCCCCAACCATGTATTTTCAGACCTTACAGCCTTTGGAGAGTTCCTGCTCTGTGCCAGGGGATTAATCCTCTATGCTTGGGGCAAGAGGGTTTTGAGTACTTGGATTTCTTCTGATCTGAAACTCCATTCCTAGACAAAAGAACAATAAAAGGCTCTACTGCATTGGACAGGCTAGTCCTTCTAGTAGCCTGGCCAGGGGCGAGCTGTGACCCCAGCCACTATTGTCTGGGTCATAAATTCTTTAGAATAGCAGCACGCTTGAAATCATTTGGATGCCTTGGGATCAGTTACTCATTACATTGCATGATATCAAAGGGCCTTCTTTGCTTCTGGAGATTACAACACATTTATTCCCTCTGGGAGGGAGAAGATTTGATGTGCAGTGATGTACAATTTATTAATTAATTCAATCATTGACTTATTCGTTCATCAAATATTTATTGAGAGTCACATATATTTCAAGTGCTGGGGACAGAGCCTGAGAAGGCCCATCCTCCTCAAGTTTATGTTCAGGTTGAGGGACACAGACAATAAAGAAGTAAACAAATTAATAAGATAATTTCAGATGGAGGTGAATAATGCTATGAAGTCATTAAAGTAGAATGGTTAGAGAGACACATCTGGAAGGTGGAGGGGGGTTGTGGGAGGCTGGACAACTGGGGTGGTTGAGGAGAGCTTCCCTGGGGTGGTGACCCGTCAGCTGAGACTGGAAGGGTACAAAGGTGCCAGCCTTGTGAAAGAACTGAGGAAGAGCATTCCTGACAGAAGAAACAGCAAGTGCAAAGGTGCTGAGGCAGGAAAGAGTTTGGTTCAAGGAACAGCGAAATAGCGCGCTGGATGAGGTTGAAGGGTAGGCAAGAGTGAGAGCCTGGTCAGGAGTTGGGGTTTGACTCTCAGTGTCATCTCCCTCGTTCCTTCTGGCTACGTGAAGACCATAGATTGAAGAGATGGGAATGGACATGGGGCAACGAGGGAGGCAGCCCGTCCTGGAGTGAGGAGGGAGGTACAGTGCTGGCCCTTGAGAGAAGTGCGTGGCCCAGCAGAACTTGCCATAGGATTGGTCAGAATGTGTAGTGAGCCGGGTGAAGTATTTTCCAGGGGGTTCAGGCTTTGTTCTACAGGTTTTGGTGGTAGTAATAATAGCACCAGCGCCCTTTTACATGGGCTGAGATGTTCTGCTACACATGACTTGTCTAGCCCTTGTTACTGTAGACTCTTACTTCCCTTTTCACAGATGAGGAAACTGAGGCCCAGAGAAGTGACGCCCTTGATCGTAGTCTGACTTTGCTCCCCTCTTCTCCCTTACTCCAACCATAGCTGTTATGCTGACACAGCTCTTGCCCAGGAGGAGCCAAATATCAGTGTCCTACCTTTATGGAACCAGGAGGGGATCAAGTCCACATTGGTGGCCTTTTCACCATCCAACTAACCTAGTTCCTGACACGCCTTTTATTACTGTATTTATTACAGGCCAGAAAACGGGGGCTTTCCGAATACTGACACATCAGTAACTTTACACGTGGCTGAGATAAGGTGTATATAGGCCCTGGACTTTGAGCTTCTGAGCCTGCTTAACTGATTGGGCCATGAAAGTCTTCTTGCCCATCAAATCTTTCTTATCACCTTCTCCAGCATTCCACATGTAAAAGGGGCTCACCCCACATGGGGCGAGTGTCATATGTGAAACCTCAGCCAGCCAAATAGCCTCACTTGGTGTCCTCGTGGAGAGAGGTGTGATCCACTCCCCTCTCCCTGCATGTGGCTCCCATGAAAAGTGGTCTTGAGTGTGGTCCTGCCTCTGCTCACCCCTCAGGGGCACCAATAGATGCTGATCATCTCCTGCTTCTCTTGGCATTTAGGCCTCATGGCAAGGATTTTATATTGATCAACGTTTTTAAATTCTGTTTAAAAAAATCTTTATTGAACTAAAACTTATAGAAGCCACACTCTGGTTGTGAAACAGTTCAAGCAGTAGAGCGGCATGTAAAGCATGGAAGTCCTGCTTTACTGTCTTGACCCTGTGGCTTGGCCTTCACCCCAGTTCCTGCTCAGAGGGATGTCAAGTGTGCCCTTCTAGTTCATGCAGTGTTTAATAGCCAAAGTGCCAGGGTTCAAATCCCAGTTTTGCTACATATGACCATGTGAACTTGGACCTTTACTTAATCTCTCTGTGTCTCGGTCTCCCCATCTGAAAATGGTGGTGATGGTCCCAACCTCATAAGGATTTATAGTGTTAATATATGTAAAAATTAGAATAATGCATGGCATGTGGTAAGTACTCACACGTTAGTTATTTTATTACACATATGTGTATAACTGTTTGTTTTACAGATATACTCCCTAGTATATCATCTGCAGATTGCACTTTCTTTTAATGGGCTGTCTTGGAGAGATCCTCCCATGGCAGTGGGTTGAAGTCTGTGGCTTTCTTTTTAATGACCGCACAGTATGCCCTGCTTTTGGACATAATAGTTGTTCCCACCTTTCATTATTATTGTTGTTATTTTGGGGGGGTAGCTGGCCAGTTCAGGGATCTGAACCCTTGACCTTAGTGTTACCTACCTTTCATTAGTATAACTCTGAAAATCTCATGCTCAAAAACCTTTGTTTGCTTCTTAGATTTTTCTTAGGAAAAAGTGCTGGAGTTGCAATTACTGAAACAAAGTGTATGTTTTCAAAGATTTGTGATATTTATTGCTGACTTGTGTTCTGGAAAGGTTCTATCAGTCTTGAGTTCTGTTAGCCTGGGAGGTAGTCCAGATTTTCCTAGATCCTCACCAACACTGAACTCAGAATGGTTCTTAATTTTTGCTCCTTTGGTAACCAAAAAAACGACTCTCCTAATTAGTTATTTACCTTTAATTTTTTTGTTATTAAACATACTGAGGCTTTGAAATTTTTATGTAGTTAGAGATATTAGTTTTTCCTTTGTGGTTTATTTTTTTTGCTTTTATTTATTTATTACTTTTAATTTAGGATGAGATAAATATTATATTTTCTTCCTAGTTATTTTATGGCTTCATTTTTTATATCCAACATCTGAAATTTATTTTGGTGTTAGGCATGAGATAAAGATCTAACTGTCCTCCCTACCCCCATAGTTAACTAATTGTTCCTGTACTATTTATTAAATAATCCATTCTTTCCCACTAATTTGGAAAGCTGAGTATGAGCCAGGCCCTGGTCTAAGTGTCTTAACACAAAGAGGTGACATTGCTTGCTCAATATCTCATAACTTGGATGAGGCAAAGCCTGGCTTGGAATATTATGGATTTAATTAATAACCAGCCTCTCTATTTGTAATATATTTTTAGCAGCTTTTCTTGCAGTTTCTTGGCAAATCTTCCCTTTGCCCACTAGGAACAGTCACTTTTATTGTTCCTATGCTGTAGTTCTAGATTTAGTCCTGTTCCCTGCCTCTTTGCCATGGCCAGGAATTCCATGACAATGTTAAATGCCAGTTGAGGTTGTTGGCAGATGTGGACACCTGAAATGTTTTATCCTGTGGGGCCCCCCTCTGTGGGACCTGGTTAGGCAGGGACCAGGATTTTTCTGAATCTACTTAAGTCCATGGTGGCTACTCCAGCAGTGGCATTGTCATGAAGGGACTCATCTATCCCCATAGCTGGGCCAAACCAGGAAGAAGCTGGCATCAAGCATGACAACTTGAGTACAAGCAGCAGTGGGCAGTATTCTGGGGCCATTAATTAATATGAGGGGAGAAAAAAAGCCCAGCAGTGGGGCTGAGGGAGCTCAGCAAGGAGCTAGCACAGACAGCCAAAACATGTAGAAGATGACCTCAGAGCTGGCTGCTGGATCTGTGGAACTGGTTGTCCACCTGGATATCATGAAGCCCAAAGTTAGACTGCCAGCTTCACATTGCAGCTTTGCCTCTTCCTGGCTGGGTGGTCTTGAGCAAGTAACTTAATCTCTCTGTGCCTCGGTTTTATCTTCTGTAAAATGAGGTAATAATAGCACTTACCCTGGGTTTTTGTGAGGATTAAATTAAGTGATCCATGTAAAGTACTTAGAAGAGTGGTCGGCACATAGAAAACACTGAAATGTTAATCATTTTTCCTCTCCCTGTTTCTGAGGGCAGGGATAAAGTTCCCAGGAGATGTGCTTAGAGTGTGTGTGGGCAGATGGCATCACTTGGGTATTTCCTGAGCACCTACGTGGCACAGGGTGCTCAGGACATGGTCCCCATGCTCTTAGATCGGACATTCCAGGAGGGAGGTGGGCACTAAACAGGGAAATACTGTAGTGTTAAGTGATGTTAAGTAGCAAGATGTACTATAAGGAGAATAGATTAGGAGAAGGGCTGGAACGTGATGAAGGTGACTGTGGTAGCAGAGGTGATCAGGCACGCCTCTGAAGAGGCGACCTTTGAGTCGAGGCCTGAAAAATAAGGAGCCGGCCATGAAAATGTCTGGGAAAGAGCGTTCTAGACAGAAGAGCAAATGTAAAGGCCCAGAGGCTGGAGCTTGCAGAGTATGTTCTAAGAAGTACCAGGAGGCCTGTGTGGCTGAGGGCAGTGAGGGAAGGAAAGAGTAGCAGGAGATAGCATCAGAGAGGGAGCCAGCTGGGAAATTCTTAGCCTAGGTTCTTTTAATCGAAAATAACAGAAACCCATGTCAGACCCTCTCAAGCCTAAAAAAAGTTTGAGGTGACTCTTGAAGCCTGAGACAGGCTTCGTTTCCTGGCATCAGGACCAATAGGTCCAGAGCGCAGACAATTTTCTCTCCGTCTCCCATCTCTGCCTCTTCTTTCTCTCTGCTTCCTTCCCTCTCTGGGTTTACCCAGGCATTTGGCCATCCCGTAGTTCCTTCTTTTATGGGCTCTACAGTTCCCAGCCACAGGCAGAGACTTGACTGGCAGTCTGCATCCCAGGATGAGGACTGGCCCAGCTTTAGTGAGGTGGCTACCTCTCATCCAATGAGCTGTGGCTGGACAGTCAGCATGGCTATCCCACCAGCGCCTGCATGCACGCACAGTTCTCCTAGAAAGGGGACTCCAGGAAGCCTGGCAGACCCGCTTCACTGCTCTCCTGGCCTAGGGTTTCATTCCCCTTCTCATATATGAAGCAACATCATGTTGTGGTTAACAACATGGGCCAGATGGCCTAGTTTCACAGCTCTGCCCCTTGCCAGCTTTGTGGCCTTGGGTTCATCACTTAACCTCTCAGGGTCTCAGTTTCCTCACCTGTAAAACGAGGGTGCTAAAGTTTCCCCCTTCAGGGGGCAATTAAGAACATTAAATAAATTTATGTAAAATACTTAGTCTAAGCCAGATATATAGTAAGCACTCAGAAAGTATTATCTTCATCATCCTTATTTTTTCCTTCTCGAAGCTGGATAATGCTCTATAGTTCAAACTAGGACTTGGGAATTAAAAAGCCTGGAATTGATCCCAGCTCCCCACCAATGAGCTCTGCGACCTTGGCCAGGTGAGTAACTTCTCTCAGAAGTTTCTTCACCTGCACAGTAGAGACAGTAGAGAGAGTTTTCTTCATCTGCATAGTAGAGAGAGTAAGAAGCTGACAGGGCTCATTCATTGGATGTAGGCTTGTTGTTTGAGATTTGTGGTAACTGTGGAAATTCAGGAGATCCCAGGTGTCCAGGCTCAGTGTAGCCCTGTCTCCTGAACACATCCCATGAGTGTGAGCTGATGTCTGGGTTGATATGAGGACCCTCCTCACCTCCTTCACGAAGGAGGGCCCTTCTATACATGGCGTAGCACTTGTTCCCTGTAACCATGTCTGCTGTTCCCTAGACTGTGAGCTCTGTGAGATCAGCGCCCAAGTCTGATCATTTGTCCCCAGTCCCCCTGGCATGCAGCGCTTTTCTTCCCTCTCTTGTGAAAGACAGATCTGGAAAACAGCTTCGGAGGGAATGTTGTGTTTGTGTGTGGTCATATCTGTTCCCCAGATAGTGATTCTTAAACCTGGCTGTGAATTGACATCACCTGGGGAATCTTGTTAACAGTTGGTATGTTCTGGCTTGACTCCTGGAGCTTCTGTTTCTGCAGGTGTAGCGGATGATGATCTGCTGGTTTGGCCTCCCAGCAACCATTCACCATTCTTCTGGGGTTTTCCTTTTGGGAACTGCTCTTCCACCATCCAGTCCATTTATTTACTGAGGCTACTGTGTGTAAGACACTACTTACTCTAGGCACCAGGAATATGGCAGTGAATCAGACAGAAAGCCCTGCCCTCAGAAGTGGAATAAGGTCTGTACATTAGATAACACTATTGAATGACTGTCACTTTCTAATTTTGTTAGTTATTCTGTGACTGAGAGAATATCATTCTTCTTAGGAAATACCTTCTGACACCTTTAGGCGTTAAAAATGAACAAGTTTGTGGGAAAAGAGAAGCAAATCAGTGTTAGCTGAAAACGTGAAAATGATTAAAATGCTTATCTTTTTTTTTCAATTTTGGGAGGATTGTCATGAACACAGCCATGATGTAATGTTTTATTGTACAGAATAGGGTTCTACTCAAGAAATCAACGCTCATATACACAGCTTGAAGTTTAAAGATTTAAAAAATTTTAGTTGGTGGGATGATTACAGATT
>NW_007742814.1:20174-20598 GCF_000696425.1 Galeopterus variegatus
GGCCCATTACAGATTATTTTCACTTTTTCTTTATACTTTTATGTATTTTTCACATTTTTTAGAGAGCACTTTTGGGGCCGAGCCCGTGGCGCACTCGGGAGAGTGTGGCCCTGGGAGTGCAGCAGTGCTCCCGCCGCAGGTTCGGATCCTATATAGGGATGGCCGGAGCGCACACTGGCTGAGCGCGGTGCGGCCGGTCTCAAAAAGGACCAAAAAAAAAAAAAAAAGAAAGCACTTTTGGAAACAGAAGGAAAAAAACAACTAAAAACAAAAAAGCCACATTATTGTGGAGTGTTCTGGTCCATGTGGTTTGGATATAGAGCCACCTTAGGAACAGGCATGGGTCATTTAGATCATTCCTCCTTTTCTTGCCATAGTGATCAGTTTAGGGAAGGGCCCACAAGTCAAGTCAGTCCAATCAGAA
>NW_007742815.1:0-9625 GCF_000696425.1 Galeopterus variegatus
GCCGGTCCGGTTCCTGCTGCAGCCGCTGAGCCTTTCACAGCAATAGCCTCATGGGCCGGCGGCGGGGGGTCTTTATCCCCCTCTCCGGGGGAAGCGGCGCCCTTCTCGGGAGCGGGGTTCAGGCGATGCCGGCGGATTTTCTTCACTCAACGAGCAGAGCATCCAACATCACTGTCTGCTACTTTTGAGACTGGATTGTTTTTGTTTTTCTATTTCTTTGAGGAATAGTGCTAGGTGATTTATTTGAATTATTTCTGTTCTTTTAATGTAAGTGTTTATTGCAATAAACTTCCCTCTTGGTACTGCTGTTTCAGTATCCCATAGGTTTTGATGTGACATATGTTTATTTTCATTAGCTTCAGGAAATGTTTTGATTTCCTGTTTAATTTCTTTTTGGACCCATAGGTTGTTCAGGAGTCTGTTGTTTAGTTTCCATACACTTGAGTAGTTTCCAGAATTTACTTGTTATTGTTTTCCAGTTTTAATCCATTGTGGTTGGAAAAGATACTTGGGATGGTTTCAATTTTTTAAAATTTGCTAAAAGTTGATTTGTGACCTAGTGTGTGGTCTGTCCTGGAGAATGTCCCATGTGCTATTGAGAAGAATGTATAATCTCTAGTTGCTAGATGAAATGTTCTGTAGATGTCTGCCAGGTCCAATTGGTCTAAGGTGCAGTTAAAATCCTGTGTTTCTTTGCTGATTTGTTGCCTGAAAGATCCGTCTGTCCCTGAGAGAAAGGTGTTCAGGCCACCCACTCTTATCATATTTGGGTCTATCTCTGTTTTTAGGTCTAAGAGTGTTTGCTTTGCATATCTAGGTGCTCCAACTCTAACTGGATAGATCCTTTTATCATTACATAATGGCCTTCTTTGTCTCTTTCTATGGTTCTTGGTTTGAAGTCTATTTTATCTTATATTAGAATAGTTACCCATGCTCATTTTTGGTTTCTGTTTTCAGGGTATATCTTTTGCCATCCCTTCACGTTTAGTCTGTGTTTGTCTTTAGACGTGAGGTGTGTCTCTTGAAGACACCATATAGTTGGGTCTAGCTTTTTAATACAATCCATCAGTCTGTGTGTTTTGAATGGGGAGTTTAATCCATTTACACTTAGGGTCGTTATTGATAAGTATTGCTTTACTCCTGTGATATTGCTTTTTGTTTAGATGTTTTAAATATCATTGGCCCCATTCATCCCTTTTTATTTTTCATCTTCAATGTTAATTGGATTTTTGAGGTGACATGATTAAGCTTCTTTCTATTTCTCATTTGCATTTTGGTTTAATAGTGGGTTTTGCTCTTTCTTGCAAATCCATGGTATTGATTATCATTTTTCAGATTCCAGATGCAGGACTCATTTGAGTGTTTCTTGCAAGACTGGTCCTCTAGTAGTGAACTCCTATAATTTTTGTTTGTCTGGAATGTACACTATTTATCCCTCATTTCTGAAGGCTAACCATGCTGGATATAGACTACTTGGCTAGCAATTTTTTCTTTCAGTAATTTGAATATATCATCCCATTTTCTTCTGGCCTGTAAGGTTTCAGTTGAGAAGTCTGCTGTTAGTCTGATGGGGCCTCCCTTATAGGTGACTTGATGCTTTTCTCTTGCTGCTTTAAGAATTCTCTCTTTGTCTTTGAGTTTTGCCAGTTTGACTATCACATGCTTTAGAGAAGATCTTTTAGATTGAATCTGTATGGAGATCTTTGGGCTTCCTAGATGGAAGGTTTACATCCTTCCCTATACCCAGGAAGTTTTCTGTTATTACTTCCTTGAATACATTTACAATGCCTTTTCCCTTCTCCTCCCTTTCTGGAATACTCGTGATTCAGATGGTTGTGTGCTTGAGGTTGACTGCTAGCTCTCTTAAATTTTCTTCAGTTTTTAAAATTCTTTTTTCCTTTTTCTTGTCTACATAGGTTATTTCAAAAAGACCATTTTCAAGTTCTGAGATTCTTTCTTCTGCTTGCTCTAGCCTGCTGCTCAAGCTTTCTGTTCTGTTTTTTATTTCATTGAGAGAATCCATCATTTCTAGGAGTTCTGTTACATTCTTTTTTAAGCTATTAATCTCTTTGTAAGTTTCCTCCTTCATATCCTGGATTTTTTTCTTGTTTCCTTGTTTTCTCTAGTTGATTATTCTCTCATTTCTTGGAGTTTTCTTAAAATCAGTGCTTGAAATTCCTTTTCAGTCATCTCAAGGGTTTCTTGCTCTATGAGGCTTGGTACTTGATAATTACTATTTCCTTTGGTGGTGTCATATCTTCTTGTTTATTTGTAGTTCTAGTATTTTTATGCTGATGCTTGGTCATCTGGTAGAACATTCATTTTTTCTATCACTCTGGAGTGGGTTATGAGGGGGAAGACTTCCTCTTCTCCTTGTAGGTTCTGCTGGTGACTCTTCTTGTATCAATACAGTTGAATGTGTGGTGGGTTGCCTTGGCTCCTGTTTGTTCAGTGTGTGAGTCCCGTACACTCTCCTGGGCCACTATCTGGTGGGCAGGTGGGCCGGCATGCCCCTCCAGTGCTCAGGTGTGGGTGGACCTGCAGCTGTGTCAGTCCCCAAGTGTGGCATGGGTCCTGCGTGCTCACGTGGGCCTCCTCACAGTGGGAGAGTGGGCCTGTGTGCTGTCCTCCAGTGCTCAGGTGTGGGCAGGGCCTGTGGCTGGATCAGTCCTGGGCATGACATAGGTTATGCATGTTCACCTGGGCCTCCACATGGTGTACAGACTGGCCCACCTGTATGTGCCCCTTGGTGCTTGGGTGTAACTTTAAGTTCTTAATAATAGATCTGTAAGGTGTTATATTATGGACAGTTATATCCCCCCAAATTATTCCTCCTCCTCTACCTTCATATTTCCAACCATAATCATCCATTAATTAAAAAGTCATTGGGTATAATGAGATCTCTTTTTGAAAGTGATATGACACCAAGAAGGGGAAAGGGTGTCATTAGTGTATAATCTGGACTTTTCCTCCCATATGTCTACCTGAGATAAGGTAATAAACATTTTATTGTGGATTGGGCTGAAGCAGGGAGGTTGTATAGTGTTATACAGGACACACACTACAACTCTAAAGGGTGCCACTCTACTAGGCTAGACATAGATACAACCTACATAAGTGGGATGGAGCTAAAGATAGTGATTCTAAAACACAGGGCACCAGAGAGAGAGCAACCAGAGAGTGTTGAGGAGGCCAAGAGAGGAGAAAAGAAGTGAAGAGAGTAATGATAAAAACCAAAAGCTGCAGGCTATAGCAATTTTTCCATGTACCTGTAATGTATGAGCCTTCATTCTGCAGCAATCTTAGGACATGAAGACCATGATCGAGGATAGGGTTGTCTTAGAGAGTAAACACTTGCTTTGTGGGTGGTCTGCCTGCTAAGCCCCAGGTTCCAAATGTCCTCAGCCTTTGCTTCCATCCCCAACCTTATGCTTCAAGCAATTTCCAAATACGTACTGCTCAGTGTCTCAATTCCCCAGCTCACCACTGACTCTGTGTAAACTTGGGTTCATCCTTTTTCCTCTCTGGGCCTCTGGGTCCTCATTTATAGCATATGGGGGGGGGAATAAAATGTTTTAAAAGGGATCAGCTACAGGACGCTGTGTATCTATGATTCCATAACAGTAAGGGCTATTTGTGATATGTGCGTGTATGAACTTGGACATGTCTCTGTCCCGCTTCAGTTTCTTCACTTATAAAATGGGGATATTTGAGCCAGGTGATATCTTAAGGCCCTTCCAGTTTTGAAATATCATAATCCCACAGTTCTGCAGTGCAAATGACTCTAAGCCTTTCTCCCTGAGTGAGATCCTGGGGCTCCTTCTTGTATCCTTTCTGTACCTTTGTTATCCTTCTAACCATTTTCTCTGTAGCACAAGGATGCTTCCCCTCTTTCAACTCCCAGAAATAAGCATGAAAATTCTCAGGCCCTGCCCCAGAGCTAGGGAGCTATGTTCCCCTCTGGCCACACCACTCTCAGCTCCAAAGATCTATAAAAATACCAGCTTCTTGGAGCAGTCTCCCACTGCTAATAGGTATTTTTTCCAGTTGTCTTGAGAAAGTAGATTATCCTCCAAATAAGCCCTACTTACATTTATAATAAATGTGATATAAGTGAAAAAATTGTCATCCTCTCAGACTGGGAAAAGCACTCCAGTCTCTCTAGGGAAGAAATGCCTTCATTAACCAAGGCCTCTCCCAGACTCTTCAAGGTCAGGGCCTCACCCTAGGCGTGGCACTCAGAAAAATAGAAAGGCCGGGGATGAGAGTGAGCTCACAATTAGCCCCAGCCCTCCTGGGGGACATAGACATTCAGGGATCATTGGGCGCTCAAGGTAATCATCCTAGACAGCCCTCTGCCCTCACACTGGGAAGACTATCTTCCAGGCCAGACAGATGAGATCTCTCCTGATTGTAAAGGTCTTTGGATATCTCATCCCACTATTCATGCCAGAATTTACAGAGCTGTAAGGATTCTTAGAGATCATCAGGTCTAGCTGCCTTGTTGCTGAGATGGGGAGATCAAAGCCTAGAGAAGAAAAAGGACTTACTCAAGGTCTCATAGTAAGTCAGTAGCAAAGCTAGAGTCTTCCCAGCATCTGGAAGAGCAGCAACCACATTGTAGTTTGATTTTGAAAATTCTTCATATCTCCTCCTTTGCCCATTATCACCCAGTACTATAGTCTAAGTCATCCTTGTTATTTTTTGGTTTGTGTGAGTACCCAAGTTTTGGATACAGTGGGAACTACCAGAGAGGGGGGCTTACTTCTTCCTTTGGTCTGGTTCAAAGCACTTGCCAATCACACCTGCTTCTGTTTGAGACCCTGGTTATCTGACAGTACAAGCCTATTACCAGCCTCTGGTATCCTTTTATGACTGCTCTGGCTGCGTTCCCAGCCTCTTTCTCTATAATCAGGCACAGCTGCCCCATCCTTTCCACAGACAGGAGCCACTATAGGTCCTGAAAGTGCTGCCTCTTCCCAAGAAACATCTCTAAGAGCATACCCCATGAGAAAAGAATGAAATGGGATGTGTCATCCCTGGAGATCTTGGTGATTTAGCCTTCTTCCACACCAACTCCTGTCCTCCCCAACACCCACCCTCACTATCAGCTCCCTCTGCCTACAGCTGGAACAGTGCAGCCATAGGTTATCATAAATAAAACAGGGGTCCAGAGATACATTTTAGGACACCATTAAGAGGGTGCTACAATAGTACGGTGACTATGGTTAGCAGTTAAGTAGTTAAGTTTTATATATTACATCATAGCTAGAGGAGAGACTTTTAAATGTTTATTGCCACAAAGAAATGATAAATGCATAAGGAGATGGTAACATTAACTACCCTAACCCAATCATTAAACAACATATATATAAAAACATCAGAGTGTACCCCTTAAGCATATACAATTACAATGTATAAATTAAAATATATAAATTTTTTTTAAAATGGTGCTACATTAAATTCTGCAAAAGTGATGTGTATGTGGCAAGACTTATAAACTCTTGTCATTGAGAAGTCTAAGGAAGGAAGAATATGATGATTGTTGCGTTTCATATTCATTCATTACCCAGCCATCTATTCATTCCAAAACAGCCACCAAGTTTCTATTATGGGTTAGGCCGTGTGAAACATGTTGGGGATTAAGAAATAAGACACAGACCCTTGTCCTCAAAGAGTTCCCAAATTAGTGGGAGCAACAAATGCCACAACATTATAATAAATAGTGATCAGTGTTTGATCAGAGCTATGTACAAAGTGTTGAGCAACTGTGAGTCAATCCTTAATTTTTCTTAGGGGACTCAAGCAACACTTCACAAGGGAGATAATTATGGAATGATTTTGTAAAGACAAATAGTAGTTTTCCAACAGAAGAGGTGGGGAAAGGGTGCTCCAAGCAGAGGCACTACCATGTGGAAAGCCCATGGCTGAATTATAATAGCTAACATTTATTGAAAACTTACTATGTGCCTGGTACTTTATACACTAACTCATTTAATCCTGACAATAACCCTATGAGGTAGGTAATATTATTACCCCATTTATAGATGGGTAGCTGAAACAGAGAAAAGTTAAATAACTTACCCAAGGTTGTCTTAACTAGAAAATAGAGGAGACAGTATTTTTACCCAGGAAGCTGAACTTCAGAGCTGGAACTCTTAACCACCACATGGTATTGCCTCTTTCAGATGCCAATGGGAAACATCTTCACTATCACATGGGGTTGGAGGAGGTAGAGATGCACAGGGTGAGCACTGTGATAAGCAGGTTGGAGAGGTCACCATCAAAGGGCCATGTGAAGGAACAATGCAAAGCCAATGGAATTGGAAATGCATTTGCATTAGGTATGGCTCTCAGACACAAATTCAGGTCTACATAAAATATCCCATTTGCACACCTACACGTATGCCATTACTGTCACCTTCCAGGATGGCACCAGAATCCAGGAGGCTTATGCAGTGTCTTGAGAAATTGGAGAAGGGCCTCTAATTTAGTTTCTCATGGCCACTATGACATCCTTGCTACCCAAACTCAGTGAATGGGCTAAAATAAGGCAGGCTGGAAACTGTACCTGAAGAGATTGGGTCTTAGGCAACCCCTGTCCTTGGCCTTGGTGTGGAAAGAGCTTGTGAGGTCCAAGAGAGGTAGTAGTATTCCTCTCGTGATCTGAAAGGAAGCTGAGAGGGCAGAGATGTTGTTTCCTAGGAGGTGGTGCTATTGAGGCACCACTGAGGTGGTGGGGGCACCTAGATACTTATCTGTCTTCTGGCCATGAAGCCCTGCTGTATAAATTTGACCATGTTAAGATTTTCTTTTGTCATTATTCTTTCTTTCTTTGCTCTGTTTTTAGTACTTAATAAAATTAAGTGCTAAATGGCAGCAACATTTAGCTGTGCTGCAAAGAAGCAGAAAAGGTGTGTGGCACACACTGTTTGTCCATACCCAATACCCATTCTCCTCTTCTTCCTAACAGCACTCTCATTTCTTTGGGACAGAAATATGCCCAGCTGAAAATACTGCATTTCTCAGCCTCACTTGCCTTGCAGAGGAGTGGCCAGATGACCTAGTTCTGAGCAATAAAATGTAAGCAGAAGTTACCGTGTGTGAATTCTAGAAAAGATTTCTTTTTTATAAAGAGATGGACTCAGTGGGCACATAACTTTTGCCTTTTTCCTGTCCTCTTTTTCCTTCCTGCAATGCAGACATGATGCCTGGAGCTACAGGAGCTACCTATCTTGCAGATAGATATCGACCCCATGAGGATGATACTACAGGTAAGAATGTTCTACCAAAAAGACACAAGGGCCTGGATTTATTGTGGGTCCTGGGCTCTCTAACTCTTGATATCTTGTTACATAGGAAAAACAAACTCCTTACTCATTTAAGCTTCTGGGTTTCTTTGTTTGTTTGCTTTTGTCGTTTGTGGCGGAATGCAATTGTGGATTGATACAGTTTGCATATCTTTTTGATCTGGAGTTTAAAGAGTAGAGGGGAAGTAGGGTCCACTGAAAAAGAGGTGATCCTTAGGGGTGAGCTATGGGCAGCCATTTCTTCCCTCTTGCAGGCCTTCCTTCCCAAGCTTCTCTTTGTCCAAACCTGGGAATTTCTCTGTGCTGATTAAATCAGGAAAGTTGTTCCCTTACAAGGCGTGGCAGTGAGAACCAGAGCTTCAGGGAAAGTAAAACCCAGGAGATGAAATATGGGTATCTGATACAAGCTGTACCTTCCCTCCTACACCTCTGTCTTTTAGAACTCTTCTCTGGCAAAATCTAGGATGTTCCCTGTTCTGTTTTTTTTTAAATATGCAAATGTAATGATTTAATGATGATAAGCAAGACAAAGTGATAAAATTGTGCTTCTTTTACAAACTGAAGATAATGACATGTTTAGCTAGAATTTTCTCATACAAACTTGAAACAATATTCATATGGAATAAACACCCTCACATATAAATGATGGGTGATGAACATACACAAAGTTTGACCAAAGCAAAACATACATTGAAAATTGTTGGAGTTATTCATGTTTTAAATTCAATGCCCTTGCTCTATTTAAAAATGAATATCTGTAAAAATCACAATAAATCGCTTCTATTTTCAGATATTACAGAGAAGAAGTATTCAATTGTTTATAACTGTTAAAGTAACTATTAAACTAGACAATATTGCTATGTCACATGTTAAAAATTTAAAAAACCCAAAACTTGCTGATTTATTTAATAATGTAAACATTTATTTTAAAAATTGCTTTAGAATTAAAGTTATTGACATGCATTTTAAAAACATACTAATTCCACCGTAACCAACAGGCAAAATTTAGGAAAATATATGAAGATACTTCAAAAAGTTCATGGAAAATAGAATTGAAAAATAATTGAATCTTTCCAGAACCTTTTGAAGTACCTTCATAGATAATTTCCATATTCCTTGGTTAAGTTTTTCTTTATTGCAGCAATTAAATTTAAAAGTAAAAAATGTGTTACTGGAAAATGTCAACATTGTAATGATTTGTCAATTTTTTCCAGTGGAACAGAATTTAGAATTATATATCCACATTAAAAATACTATGTGATGATAAGCAAGGCTCAAACATAGAGTATCTGCAAAGGTTAAACTACTTTGGAGAATTTTAATAAAGGTTTCAAAGTACATGAAACCCAATATTTTCATTAAAATATTTATAAATATATCATACAATACTGTTTCTCTACCAATACGGCAATGTACAACAAATAAAATGCCATCTGATTTTTACAAAAGAGACTCATTTAGACAAGTCAGTAAAATAAACAGTAGCACACACTTTTAGGCATACAAATTGAAAAACTGTAGTTTACTTTCTTTTTAGTCCTGTGCAGTAACAGAGAAGTAAAAATGACACAAAGAAATCAAAATGGTGAAATATGCAATATTGTTTTATTTATTTTACTTATTATTGCTATTCACAGTAACATGGCAGCATTCTATACATATTCTATGAATATTCTTTCTATTTTTTTGAACTTCAAAATAAAAAGCACTTTTTTTCTACAGGTTAATAAAACAGCATAATAACAAGAACAATCCAAGAGCATGTAATGTAGATGTTACTTTGAGATTAACAAACTATGGGCCAGGTCTTATATCAATTGCAGAATATTTCCAAATCTAAACAGTGGTTACAGAAACCATTTCACATAGAAAAAATATTGCCCACCTTCACGAAAACAGTTCTTTATAGGAACAATCTTTCCTTTCAAATAACATACGTATGAATGTCACCCTTAGTCCATCTTTGACAGTCAAATTCAATGTCACTACAAGAGAAAGCATGTTGGGCCATAGTCACATGTATTAGTATTTGTAAAACTGTGCTGGCATAAAGATATCTATATAAAAAAGGAGTCTAATTTTTTTCCCCTAACAGTCTCAGATATCAACCAGATGAAGTTGCTAATAACCCATTTACTAATGGTTTTTTTTTTATTTTTTATTTATTTATTTTTTTTTTATTTTGTCAATATACACTGTATATGATTATTATGGCCCGTCACCGACACCTCCCTCCCTCCTCCCTCTCTCCCCTCCCCCGCAAGAATGTCCTTTCCATTTGCTTGTTGTAACAACTTCATAAAAGTATAGTTGTT
>NW_007742815.1:9837-19227 GCF_000696425.1 Galeopterus variegatus
ACAGGTGTACCTTCGACTTGATGATTTCCATTCCTTTGGATATATTCCCAGGAGTGGGATAGCTGGGTCGTATGGTAGGTCTATCTTCAGCTGTTTGAGGAACCTCCAAACCATTTTCCATAGGGGTTGCACCATTGTGCATTCCCACCAACAGTGTAAGAGAGTTCCTTTTTCTCCGCAGCCACGCCAGCATTTATCTTTCGGTGTCTTTTGGATTTTTGCCATCCTAACTGGGGTGAGATGGTATCTCAGTGTGGTTTTGATTTGCATTTCCTGGATGCTGAGTGATGTTGAGCATTTTTTCATATGACTGTTGGCCATTTGCATATCTTCTTTAGAGAAATGCTTACTTAGTTCTTTTGCCCATTTTTTGATTGGGTTGCTTGTTTTTTTCTTGTAAAGTTGTTTGAGTTCTTTATATATTCTGGATATTAGTCCTTTGTTGGATGTGTATTTTGCAAATATTTTCTCCCACTCTGTTGGTTGTCTTTTAGCTCTGTTAATTGTTTCTTTTGCTGTGCAGAAGCTTTTTAGTTTGATATAGTCCCATTTGTTTATTTTTCCTTTGGTTGCCTGTGCTTTTGGGGTCATATTCATGAAGTCTGTGCCCAGCCCTATTTGCTGAAGGGTTTCTCCTCTGTTTTCTTTAATAAGTTTTATTGTTTCGGGGTGTATATTTAAATCCTTGATCCATTTTGAGTTGATTTTAGTACATGGTGAGAGATGTGGGTCTAGTTTTAATCTCCTGCAAATGGATAACCAGTTATCCCAGCACCCTTTGCTGAAGAGGGAGTCCTGACCCCAGTGAATAGGCTTAATGCCTTTGTCGAAGATCAAATGGCAGTAAGTGCGTGGGTTGATTTCAGGGTGCTCTATTCTATTCCATTGATCAGAGTCTCTGTAATGGTTTTTGAGATATATTGGCAGAGAAAGATTGGTAGCTAATAGAGGGACTGTTGCTGGTTCCATTCATAATACTGGAAATGTCAGGAAACTGAAGATGAGGGGACTAGATTGAGATAGTAGGGCTTGGCAAACAAGGAGAGGTAGAGGGAATAACTCCAATGGGCCATTGTCTTTGTCATTCCCAGAGTCAAATTCCAGTTCTCCAGCATTTGTCAGTCCATCTTTCTGGTGACTAATCTTCATTCTTCTACAAGTAGATCAAACTCTACTTTAAAGGAAGAGGTCCATTCTTTCTCCAGATTCCTTTAAAGATTCTTCTTCAATGTGTAAAGTATTAGGTATGTCAATTTTACTCTCGAGAAAATTTCTTAGGTACATTACAGTCATTGCTCCTGAACATCTTAAATATCTTCACCTCCATCTTAGATTTCTCTTTGTCTTTGTTTACTTCCCATTCTAAACTGCTCTGGTCAAAAAAATGCAGTGGGTAAGCTTATTGTCTCATCATCACTTAAAATTCTCTTATCTTTACCTGCAACTTCTCTATTTTCATTAGAACCATTGACAACAACAGCTGACTGATAAGCTGCATTTAAAAATCCCCTCTTATTTCACTTCTGAAAAGGCCTGGAAGTAATTTGCATATGACATACTGAGGACTTTTATCTGATCTTATATCCAGGAGCAGTGTGATTTTGTGAACTTGGACATCACAGACAGGACAGTACTTGCCAGTCTACAGGTAATGCACAGTACATGTTTTACAGAAGGAATGTAGCTAGACATTCTATTACCGTCTTGGCATCAATGAAGCCACCCACAAAGAGGGAGTTTAACTCAGTGGTTTTGATTTTTGTTGTTCAGTGCATTTTTGCATGATGAAAGATTTCAGAAAAGCAGCTGATGAGAGGCTGTCAAAGCAGGTAGAAAAGACAATGAAAGTTTAAAAGTCACTCAGCAGAAATTGAAGTGAGCTGCAGATGCCCACTGTCAATAGCCAAAGAGGAGCCTCTGCTACCTCTGTGCTCAGTTCAGCTGGCTCCCAAGCTGGGCCCTTCCTTCTCCTATCCCCTCCTCTGTGCCCAGGGGATGAAGCTTGGAAGATATGCATCAGTAACGAGTATTATTCTGCCAGGCTAGAAAGTGTTTCTAATGCGAATCAGGGCTTCCTCACTAACATATCTGGCTTGGTCCCCTGCTGGTTTCTTGTAACAAGAGAGGCAGTTTCCTTTGTATCAAGGCAGGAAGAGAAAAAAAGGGGGGGGGAGGCCCAAACACCTGACTAGAAAATAGAGAGAATATCTGGAAGACACTGGAAGACAGAAGTCAGAAAATACTAACAATAATCATGGTCATCATTTTCTATTTCCCAGGCACTGTGTTGTGAGCTTTTTAAGTTCATCTCTCATTACCCTTACTAAGAATGCTATGCCATACATATAATTGTTGTTCCCATTTTATAGAAACTGGCACAGAGGTTAAGGAACTTACACAAGATCACACAACTATGAAACTGAAAGCTACAATTAACGCAGAAGTGTAACCCCAGGGTATCCTTTAAAAAGGTCCACAGCTTCTTGTTGTTCATCAGAAAAGCCCATATATTTTAAAAGGTATTCAAGGTCTGTTATGATCTGGCCCTAAAATACCTATCTAGCCAAACATGAGTCACTTCAAAGGAGCCTAGTTTGTCAGGGCTACAAGTTCTCTTAGAGATCATCTAGTTTAATATCCTTCCCATATTGATGGAAAGACTGAGATCTAGAACTCATACAGTAAGTTAGTGGTGGTGCTAGGACTAGCATTCGTGTCTTCAGACTCAGTCCAGCTCTTTTTCTGGTGTGCCTGGTGGGGAAAATGTGCCTGATAAATGTTCATTAAGCCAATAGACAGGTGTATTAATGTTGCACCCAAATGACAAGTGTTTCTAACAATGCTGTGGGAATGGAGAGAACTGTGTAGAGCAGGAATACTGATCTCACACTAAAAGCTCCTGGAAGGTAAAAACAAGGTTTCCTGATCTCTTCTTATATACACATCTTATTTGTATATGACCCAGTCAGTACCACCAGGAACATAGAAAACTCCTGATGAGGACAGTGATTGATTTTTCCCTCAAAAGTTTGCTTTTCTCTCTCTCTCTCTCTCTCTCTCTCTCTCTCTCTCTCTCTCTCTCACACACACACGCACACACACACGCACACGCACATACAATTCCTCTCTTCCCAAGAAGCAGAGTATTCTGTAAGAAAGCTGGCACACAATGGTATAGAAGAAAAGAGCACAGGAACAGGAGTTAGGCAGATCTAAATTTGGATCCAGGCTCTGCCACTTATAAGCTGTGTGCCTGAAACAAATCTGTTAACTTCTCTGAGCCTCTGTTTCCTCATCTCTCCAATGGGAATAATAAAATCTACCTCACAGTGGTGTTGGAAAGATTAAATGAGATGATTTTATCAAGTTAAGATTGTGTCAACTTTGTGTAATAGAAATTCAACTAAAGTGGCTTAAATAAATAAGGGCTTTGTCTGTGTCACTAGCAAAAAGCATGGAAGTAGACCAGAGAGGATGGGGACAGTGGTTCCACAAATTCATTAAGGATCAGATTCTTGTGCTTTTTGGTTTCAAAATCCTTAGCATGTATACGATTATTTCTTCCTTGTTCTCTCAAGTTGGCTTCCCATTTTAGTCATGAAAGGGAGAAGGGCAAAAAACATAGGATGAGTGCCAACTGAGTCTACTCCTTTTTTTTCTTTTTGATATGGATGGCTTTATTTACTTTTATTTATTGACACATAATTGACAGTACATATCTGTGAGGTACAGTGTTGACTGTCCACACCTGTGTGAAATATGTGATGTTCATATCACAATAATTAGTATATTCAGCATTACACAATGTAATCATTTTTTGTGACCCTTTACCAATTTCTCTCTAGCCTCCCTCCCCCTCACCCTTCCCCACCTCTGGTAACCTCAGTTCTGTTCACTCCTTTTGAAAGCTCAATGTATTATTGTGATTGTTATATCTTTATTTTTTTATTTATTGTTTATTTTTTTAGCTCCCACTTATGAGTGAAGACATGCGATATTTCTCTTTCTGTGTCTGGCTTATTTCACTTCACATAATTTTCTCTAACTTCATCCATGTTGCTGTGAATGACAGGATTTCATTCTTAGTTATGGCAGAGCAGTATTCCATTGTGTATATATACAGTCGTCCATTGATGGACATTTAGGTTGCTTCCAACTCTGGGCTATTGTAAATAGAGCTGCAATAAACATAGGATTGCAAGTATCCTTCGACGGGATCATTTCCATTCCTATGGGTATATACCCAGCAGTGGGATTGCTGGATCATATGGTAGTTCAACCTGTAGTTGTTTGAGGAATCTCCAAACTGTTTTCCATAATGGCTGCACTAGTTTACACTCACACCAAAAGTGTAAGAGAGTTCCCCTTTCACTGCATCCTCACCAGCATTTCTTGTTCTCTGACATTTTGATAATAGCCATTCTAACTGGGTTGAAAGGATATCTCCATGTGGTTTTGATTTGCATCTCCTTGATCCTTAGTGATGTTGAGCATTTTTTCATGTTCTGTGGGCCATTTGTTTGAGAAATGCCTATTTATCTCCTTTGCCCATTTTTTAATCAGGTTACTTGTTTTTTTACTGTTAAGTTGTTTGAATTCTTGTATGTTCTGGATATTAACCCCTTCTTGGATGCATAGTTTGCAATTATTTTCTCCCATTCTGTAGGATGTCTGTTTGCTCTGTTAATTCACTCCTTTACTGTGCAGAAGCTTTTTAGTTTGAGATAACCACATTTGTTTATTTTTCCTTTGGTTGCCTGCGCTTTTGGAGTCATGTTCATAAAATCTTTGCCCAGTCTTACTTCCTGAAGTGTTTCCCCTAGGTTTTCTTTTAGAAGTTTTATGGATTCAGGTCTTACATTTAAGGCTTTAATCCATTTTGAGTTGATTTTCATATATGGCAAGAGATACAGGTCTAGTTTCATTCTTTTACATATAGGTGTTCAGTTTCCATTTCGGCACCATTTATTAAATAGACAGTCTTTTCCCCAATGTATGTTCATATTGCCTTTGCCAAAGACCAGTTGACTGTAAGTATGTGGGTTGATTGCTGGGTTCTCTATTCTGTTCCATGGATCTGAGTAACCATTTTTATGACAATACCATATTGTTTTGGTTACTACAGCTTTGTAGTGTAATTTGAAGTTGGGTAGTGTTGTGTCTACAGCTTTATTTATTTTGCTCAGGATTGCTTTGGCTATTTGGAGTCTTTTGTTATTCCATAAGAATGTTAGTGTTGTTATTTCTATTTCTGTGAAGAATGTCATTGGTATTTTGATGGGGATTGCATTGAACTTGCAGATTGCTTTGGGTGGTATGAACATTTTCACATTGTTAATTCTACCAATCCAAGAGCATAGAATGTCTTTACATCTTTTTGTGTCCTCTTTAATTTCCTTCAACAGTGATTTGTGGTGCTTGTTGTTGAGATCTTTCACCTCCTTGGTTAAATTTATTCCTACATATTTTATTTATTTGTTTGTTTATTTATTGATTGATTGATTGTTGACTATTGTAAATGGGCTTGCTTTCTTGATTTCTTTTTCTGCTAGTTCATTATTGGAATACAAAAACGCTACTGATTTATGAGTGTTATCTTGTATCCTGCAAATTTACTGAAACCAATTATCAGCTCTAAGAGGTGTTTTTATAGCGTCTTTAGGTTTTTCTATATATACAATCATGCCATCTGCAAACAGGAACAGTTTGAATTCGTCTTTTCCAATCTTGATGCCCTTTATTTCTTTCTCATGCCTGATTGCTCTGACTAGTACTTCCAATACTATGTTAAATAGGAGTGGTGACAGTGGGCATCCTTGTTTTGATGCTGTTTTTAAGGAAAAGTTTTCAGCTTTTCCCTATTCAGGATGATATGGGCAGTGGGTTTGTTGTATATGGCTTTTATTGTGCTGAGATACTTTCCATCTATATCTAATTTGCTGTCAGTCTTTATCATGAAGGGATATTGAATCTTGTCAAATGCTTTTTCTGTGTCTATTGAGATAATCATATGATTTGTCCTTGATTTTGTTGAAATGGTGTATTATATTTATTGACTTGCATATGTTGAACCATTCTTGCATTCCTGGGATGAATCCCACTTTGATCATGGTGTATAATATTTATGATGTATTGCTAATGTTTTGTTGAGGATTTTTGCATCTGTGTTCATCAAAGATATTGGCCTGTAGTGGCTTTTTGTTTTGTTTTGTTTTTGTTTTTTGTACCTTTGTCTGGTTTTCGTATCAGGGTGATGCTGGCCTCATATGATGAGTTTGGGAGAATGGCCTCTGTTTCAATTTTTTGGAATAGTTTGAGAATTGGTATTAATTCCTCTTTAAAGGTTTGGTAGAATTCAGCAGTAAACCCATTTAGTCCCTGGCTTTTCTTTGTTGGGAGACTGTTAAATACTTCTTTAATCTTGCTGCTTGTTGGTCTGTTCAGGCATTCTGTTTCTTCTTGGTTCAGCTTGGTAGTTTGTATGCATCCAGAAGCTTATCCATTTCCTCCACATTTTCAATTTGTTGGCATATAGCTATTTGTAATAGTCTCTAATGATTCTTTGTGTTTATGTGGTATCATTTGCAATATGTCCTTTTTCATTTCTGATTTTTATAATTTGGGTCTTCTCTCTTTTGTTAACCTAGCTAATGGTTTGTCTATTTTGTCTATCTTCTCCAAAAAAAACAACTTTTTGTTTTATCAATCTCTTGTATTATTTTTTTCAT
Source organism: Galeopterus variegatus (assembly GCF_000696425.1). Lineage (NCBI taxonomy): Eukaryota > Metazoa > Chordata > Mammalia > Dermoptera > Cynocephalidae > Galeopterus > Galeopterus variegatus. Next base: position 16,566 of record NW_007742815.1, read on the forward strand.
CTCTATTTTATTTAGTTGTTCACTTATTGTAATTATTTCTTTCCATGTACTAATTTCGGGTTTGGATTTTTCTTGTTTTTGTAGTTCTTTAAGGTGTAGCATTAGGTTGTTTATTTGAAATCTTTCTATTCTTTTGATGTAAGCATTTATTGCAATAACCTTCCCTCTTAGTACTGCTTTTGGTGTATCCCACAGGTTTTGGTATGATGTGTCATTAATTTTCATTAGTTTCAAGAATCTTTTTGATTTTCTGTTTAATTTCTTCTTGAACACACAGGTGATTCAGGAGAATGTTGATTAATTTCCATGTGTTTGTATAGTTTCTCAAGTTTTGGTTGTTATTAATTTCTAGTTTTAATCCACTGTAGTCTGAAGAAATACTTGAAATGATTTCAGTTTTTAAAAATTTGTTGAGACTTGATTTGTGATCTAAAATGTGATCTGTGCTAGAGAATGTTCCATATGCTGATGAGAAGAATGTATATTCTGTAATTGTCTGTTGAAATATTCTGTAGATATCTGCCAGGTACAACTGGTTTAAAGTACAGTTTAAATCCTGTGCTTCTCTGTTTATTTGTAGCCTGGATGATCTTGCCAGTGCTGAGAGAGAGGTGTACATGTCTATTGCCCTAACTATTATCATATTGGGATCTATCTCTTTCTTTAGGCCTAATAGAGTTTGCTTTATATATCTGGGTGCTCCAATGTTGGATGCATATATATTTGTGATTGTTATGTCATCTTGCTAGATGGATCCCTTTATCATTGTATAATAGACTTCTTTGTCTCTTTCTATGGTTTTTGGTTTAAAGTCTACTTAATCTGTTATAAGAATAGATACTCCTACTTGTTTTTGGTTTCCATTTGCATGGTATAGCTTTTTCTGTCCCTTCACTATTAGTCTGTATGTGTTTTTACAGGTGTGGTGAGTTTCTTGAAGACAGCAAATAGTTTGATCTAGCTTTTTAATCCAATCAGTCAATCTGTCTTTTGAGTGGGGAATTTAACCCATTTACATTTAGGGTTGCTATTGAAAATTATTTTCTTACTCCTGGTATTTTATTGATTTCTGTTTTGATATTTTATCTGTCTTTTCTTCCTTTCTTCCCCTTTTATTGTTCATCTCCAGTGTTTGTTGGTTTTTTGAGGTGGTATGATTTAGTTTATTTCTCTTTTTCATTTGCATTTTTTTTCTAACAGTGGGTTTTATTCTTTCTTGTGTATTCATGGTAGTGATTATCTTTTTTCAGATTCCAGAACAGGACTCAATTGAAGATTTCTTGTAGGGCTGGTTGTGTGGTGGTGAACTCCCACAGTTTTTGTTTGACTGGGAAATACATCACTTCACCCTCATTTCTTAAAGATAAACTTGCTGGGTATATTATTCTTGGCTGGCAGATTTGGGGGTTTGTTTTTGTTTTTGGTATTTTGAATATATCATCCTATTCCTCTTGCCTGCAGAGCTCCTCTAGAGAAGTCTGCAGTTAGTCTGATGGGGACTGCCTTATAGGTGACAGGATGCTTTTCTTTCTTTTTAAAATATATATTGTCTTTTTTATTGAAACATAGCTGATTGTACATATCTTGGGGTACAGATTTGAATATCAATACTTGTGTGCAATATGTGATAATGAAATCAAGAAAATTGGTATATTCAACATTACACAATGTAATTACTTTTCCTGAAACTTTACCAACTCCTCCATTATCGTCCTTCCCCTTCCCTTTTCCCATTTCTGGTAATCATTTCTGTTTTCTCCTTTTAGAAGGTCAATGTATTGTCACAATTCCTCTATCTTTTTCCTTTCTTTTTTATTTATTTGTTTATTATTTTAGATCCCATTTATGAGTGAAGATATGCAGTATTCCTCTTTCAGTGCCTGGCTTATTTCACTTAACATCATTTTCTTTATGTTCATCCATGTTGCTGCAAATGGCAGTATTTCATTCTTTTTATAGCATACTAGTATTCCATTGTGTAAATATACCACATTTTCCTTATCTAGTAGTCCAACAATGGACATTTAGGTTGGTTCCAACTCTTGTCTATGTACATAGAGCTGTGATAAATATGGGAGTGCAGGTATCCCTTCAACATAATGATTTCCATTCCTTTGGGTATATACCCAGCAGTTGCATAGCAGGATCTTATGGCAGTTACATCTGTAGATGTTTGAGGAACCTCCATACCATTTTCCATAATGGCTGTACAAATTTACAGTTCCACCAACAGTGTAGAAGGGTTCCCCTTTTTCTGCATCCTCACCAGCATTAATTATTCTTTGTCTTTTTGATGATAGCCTGTCTAACTGTGGTAAGATACTATATCAATGTGGTTTTGATTTTCATTTCCCAGATGCTGAGTGATGTTGAGCAATTTTTATGTGTCTGTTGGCCATTTGTATATCTTCCTTTGAGAAATGCCTACTTAGCTCTTTTGCTCATTTTTAAATTGGGTTGCTTGTTTTTTTCTTGTAAAGTTGTTTGAGTTCCTTATATATTCTGGATATTAATCCTTTGTCAGATGTATATTTTGCAAATATATTCTCCCACTCTTTTGGTTGTCTTTTAACTCTTTTAATTGTTTCTTTTGCTGTGCAGAAGCTTTTTAGTTTGATATAATCCCATTTGTTTATTTTTCCTTTGGTTGCCCGTGCTTTTG
>NW_007742815.1:20164-20595 GCF_000696425.1 Galeopterus variegatus
AGAAGTTTTATTGTTTCAGAGTATGTAAATCCTTAATCCATTTTGACTTGATTTTAGTATATGGTGACAGGTATGGGTCTAGTTTCATTCCCCTGCATATGGATATCCAGTTATCCCAGCACCATTTGCTGAAGAGGCTGTCCCTTCCCCAGTGAATAGGCTTGGTGCCTTAGTCAAAGATCAAATGGCAGTAAATGTGTGGATTGATTTCTGGATTCTCTATTCTATTCCAATGATCAGTGTGTCTGTTTCTACGGCAGTATCATACTGTTTTGGTTATTATAGCTTTGTACTATAGCTTAAAGTTGGGTAGTGTTATGCCTCCAGCTTTATTTTATTTTTTTTTTTTGCTCAGCATTGCTTTGGCTACGTGTGGTCTTTTATTATTCCATATAAATTTCTGGATAGTTCTTTCCATTTCTGAGAAAAAT
>NW_007742816.1:0-14476 GCF_000696425.1 Galeopterus variegatus
TGCCCTGCCCCGCCCTGCCCAGAAGGTGTCCAGTCTCTCCCACTGCCAGGTGTGAACTCCTGGGGGGAGGGTCCCTCAGCACACAGTTCCTCTTTGACTTCCCCTAGCATGGGTCGGCCCTCCGGGAGAGCTCTCCGGTAGCTTCATTGTAGCTCCAGAGCACTCCAGGCTCCCCTCTCTCCACCAGAAATCAGTTAGGGGTTCTTCCAAACTGAGGCCCAGATTTATTCGTTTTTTGTTGCTCTTGGAAATGCAAATAGTACTCTGGTATCACAGTGCACACTTCTCAGGGTCACGCTGTCTCCTGGCACGGCCGCTCCAGACCTGTCGCCAGCTTAAAAGCCTAGGCGGGAGCGCTGGCGGCGGTGGCGAGTGTGCGGGACCGTCAACGCCCAGCGGCGGGCTGCGGGCTGCAGGCAGCAAGTGTCAGTCCAGACCAAGCGCGGCTGAGGTGGCGACGGCAGTCTGCGCTCAGCGGCCCGGGCGAGGGGTGGGCCCAATAATGATAATTTAGATGTTGTAAAAATAGGGCCTAATATTCCCAGGTAAGATGGGACTCCATTGTTTTTAGATTGAGTACATAACACAGAATGAAATAAATACTCCAGTGTGTAGCTTATTTCTTTTCAAAACCCTGTAGTGCAGAGGGAGTCATCATTAGCATTGCTCTTTCCAGAGGATTCTTGAGGTAGTGAAGCCAGATTTAATGATTAAGAATCTGATCAGTTTTTTTCTCAGCAATTCCAATATAGTAAAGTTTGATGGGCCGGCCCGGTGGTGCACTGCTACAGTGCGCCGCTTGGGAGCGCGGAGGTGCTCCCGCCGAGGGTTCGGATCCCACATACAGACCGGTTCCCACTCACTGGCTGAGCGAGGTGCGGGTGCGACACTGAGGGTTGCGATCCCGTTGCCGGTCCCGGTCCGGTACGGGCGCGACACTGAGGGTTGCGATCCGTTGCCGGACACAAAAAAAGACAAAAAAAAAAAAAAGTTTGATAAATACTGTAGAAAATGGTGAATCTCTTTACATTCGTTATCATCTTTTGTAAGATACTTGATAATCCAGTTCATGTTGTGTATATTTGGGGACTCTGAAGAGAGTGTAAAAGTCCTGATCATAGGTAAGTGTGTGTCCTTTGCAGACCTAGCAACAATAATGTAAACAAAGGAGAAGCACGCCACAAATGGAAGCCCAAAGCCAAAGTGCCCCTTCAAACTCTACACATGACTTCTGAGAATCAAGAGAAAGTGAAAGCTCTTCTTCGAGACCTGCAAGAACAAGATGCAGATGCTGGATCTGAGTAAGTTATTTTGAGTAAATTATTACATTAAGGAAGGTGTATTGGCAGTGCAAAGGTCCTGTGCATCTTCGGAATACTGTATCAATACTGATCATGTAATGGCCATCCAATTAGTTGAAAGTGGGCCAAGACAAATACAAGCATAATTATTCAGCCACAGTTTTACAGTGTGTTTGTTTTGTGACATCTGTGAGCAATAATGCAGATTGCTTTTTTATCTTTATTTTCTTCCAGGACAGTGGTAATATAGATTCAGTAATTGCTTTATTGATAACCTTCCAAATAATACCTTCTTATGAACAAGTAGGAGTATTGCTCTAGGAGCAAATACTGAGTTGATCAGATGAAGTCTTAAGACTACACTTCTCATGACCATCTGCTTGAGAGAAATAGCTTTCACTCTGAAATCTTAGTTGCTTTCCCCCTCCTCCCCATTGCATTTCGGCTCTTTTGCTTGTGATTTAAGTTGGAGATGTTAATCTTTCTTTTCATTTGCCAGAACTAATGAGTGGTCAGTAATGAACAGCTCATTTTCATTCCATCTACAAATCTGTTATCTGTCTCAGATTTAGGAAAAAAGATTATGCAGCAAAGTAAAAAATTAGGGATTGTTTTTATGAATGAGAAGAGAGAGAGGATGGCCAAGATTTCTGTGGTTAAGAACACAGGCTCTGGAGTCAGATTGCCTTGGGTAAAATTAATTTCTAATTGCTCCTTACTGTGTAAACTTAGACAGGTACTAATCTACTCTAAGTTTTCAATGATCATCTGAAAAATGGGAATTCTATTTAGTAGTACCTAATAGGATTATTGGGAAGATTAAAAGGGTTAGTACAAATAAAGCTTTTAACAGAGTGACTGGTATGTAATAAATGCCTTATAAATGTTAATTGTCAAGACATAAATTAACAGTTCAATAAAAGATACAATTAAATCAGTGACTAAAGAGTAGTTGGGATCGTATGTCTTTGGCTCCTTGAATTGAATTCTTAGACACTTGCTAAATTTTTCCTTGAAGTAGGTAGAAATTAATAATCTAATATTTGAAAATATTTCCTTTGCTAGAAGAGGCATTTCTGGAGAGGAGGAAGATGATGAGCCTGATTGTGGAGAGGATGAGCGGTATTGGTCATCCGGACAAGAACCTTCCCTTGTTCCGGACTCTGATCCTTTGGAATATGCTGGCTCAGCCCCAGTGGAGCCTCATATTCCAGAATTTACAGTCTCACCATTTGCAGTGCAAAAACTTTCCAGGTGGGTTTGATCCCTGTTACCAGCCAGGTGCCAAAACCAAAACAAAACAAAATTTTCCAGATGATTGTTTTCATTATTTATGGGAGTTGGGGGAGAATTCAAAGAAACCAGTCATGTTATAAATCCAACTACCACTCCTTGTGTACTTTCCTATTGTGTGGGTTCAGGCAGTGCATGATATGCCTAATATTCTATCGTTTAGGATGGGGGATTAAGGAGGGATTAGTGTGATCAGAGATCCTTTTTCAAAATACAAGCCCTACCTCTTATATAGTCATAACTAAGCATATTTAAGTGACTTTCACTTACATGTCATTTTTGTCATGTTTTGCCCTTGGCAGGTATGGTTTCAACACTGAACGCTGTCAAGCAGCCCTGAGGATTTGTGATGGAGATGTGGGGGCCTCCCTAGAGCATCTACTCACCCAGTGTTTTTCAGAGACATTTGGAGAGAGGATGAAGGTCTCTGAGGCAGTTGGCCATATAAGCTTGGATGAGTGTGTGGAGCAGAGACAGGAGGAGGCATTTGCTCTCAAGTCAATATGTGGAGAAAAATTTATAGAAAGAATTCAGAACAGAGTCTGGACCATTGGACTAGAACTGGAGTATTTGACAAGTAAATTCTGCAAATTCAAGCAAAGGGAAAGTACCAAAAATGCACAAGAGACTTCACTTGAAACCTGTAGATTTTACCTCAAAGGAAATTGTAAATTTGGATCAAAATGCAAATTCAAACATGAAGTACCCCCAAATCAAATTGTTGGAAGAGCAGAAAGAAGTGTAGATGATTCTCATCTTAATGCTAATGAAGATGCATCTTTTTTATATGAACTTGAAATTCGATTTTCTAAAAACCACAAATACCCCTACCAAGCTCCCCTTGTGGCATTTTATTCCACCAATGAGAATCTACCTCTGGCTTGTCGTTTACATATTTCTGAGTTCCTTTATGGCAAGGCCTTGACATTTGCAGAAACTTCAGAACCTGTTGTATATTCTTTGATAACCCTTTTAGAGGAAGAATCAGAAATAGTCAAGCTATTAACAAATACCCATCACAAGTATAGTGGCCCTCCTGTGAACTTTCTGCCAGTGCTCTCTGGGACCAGAATAAATAATCCTGCCTGTCATAAACCAGTGATTCCAAATAATTCTTTTGTTTCAAATCAAATTCCAGAAGGTATGTAATGCATTGATTATGTGAAGGGCATTGTGAAGGGGGCGGGGGGCATTCAGAATGATGGATTTAGAAGTCAAAGCTTCTGAGTCTGGTCTGGGATCTTCCAGTGATATTGGGCAAATCACTCAGTCCTTTGGGCAAAAGGGAATGAGAATCCCCTGAACTATAATTGTACCTGACTTTACTTGTGAGGTTCAATTGTGTTGCTGTGGCTGAGCTCCCTGAATTGAAAGTTTGTAGTGATTTAGTTTAACTATGTAGAATCTGAAGATTGGAAATTACCTTAATACAAGTTCTCAGAAATTCTCTTTCATTTCATTCATTTGGTTTCTTATGTCATTTCTTACACTGTATATGTGATTACTTTCAAATGAGTTTTTAGAGATACTTCTCTTTCTGTACCACTATCCATACCTTCCTGCTTTTAGTATGCTAGACACCCAAAATTCATTAGGGCAGTGTTATCTCTATGAATCCCTAAGTCCTTAAATAAAGAAATGTTTGTGCAAGTTTCTGGCTTTGTCCAGATCCAGGTTTATTGTGCAGATTCTTACACTACAAGGGAGCCTCTTTTCAGCTTTCCTCTAAGAATTCTCTCATATTTGTTGCCATCTTTCTTCCAGAGAAACAGAAGTTTTTATTATTTCACAAGAGTCCCTGGGTAAACGTCAATAAGTAGAGAACAACAAAGCTGCACTGAGATGTGCATGGTACACAGTTAGCTGGGTTCCCTTACTAGCCACCTGACTCATTCCCAAAAGTCTGCTTCTAGCACGTGGGATTCAGATGTGTTTCTTGTGAAATGACCAATTATGTCATGGACTTTTTTTTTTTTTTTTTAAATAACAGCTTTATTGAGATATAATTTACAGGCCATAAAATTCACCATTTTAAAGTGTACAATTCAATTTACACGGTTGTTTAACCATGACCACTATCTAATTCTAGAACATTGTCATCACCCCAGAAAGAGACCTTGAACCCATGAGCAGTCACTCTTCATTTCCCCCAGCCCCTGACAATCATATACAGTCTATCCTATCTCTATGGATTTGCCTATTCTGGACATTTCAGAGAAATGGAATTATATAATATGTGGCTTTTTGAGACTGACTTCTTTCAAAATGTTTAGCATAATGTTGTCAAGGTTCAGCCGTGTCACAGCATGTATCTGCATTCCTTTTTATTGCCAAATAGTATTTCATTACATGGACATAGCATATTTTGTTTATCAGTTCATCATTTGGTAGACATTTGGATTTTTTGGTCTCATGGAATTTGAGGTACACTTGCAAGTAGTTGAAACACTCACTGTTAATTCCTTGAATATTAACTCATTTGTTCTTAATTTGGTTTAACCACTTATAGCTGAGTAAGGTTTATTTGAAGATGCATTTAAGTTATTTAGCAGTAGTAGTATTGAAATGAATGAACCCGCTTTGATCAACCTTTAACTTTTGCTCCATTTTATGATTTTTTTTTGTTGTTGTTACTTTATTAGACAGTGGCTTTCCCCCTTTGCTAAAGAAAGGGCTCCATATCGAAAATGTTTCCTTTTATTCCCTTCAAGTTGAAAAAGAAACAGAACCTGAGGAGGAGGCAGATGAGGATGAAGGTCCTGCACCAGTTAGAGTGGAGAATGAAAGCTATGTGAACCTTAAGAAAAAGATTTCCAAAAGATATGACTGGCAGGCAAAGTCAGTACATGCTGAAAATGGTAAAATCTGCAAGCAGTTCCAAATAAAACAGGTAGGGTATGCTGAGAGAATGACTAGCATGGCCTCCCTAATGTCCGGATGACAGGATTAGGAGTTAGGAAGCTTTGGCCACCCTTCCTAATATCCTTTTGGTTCTCTTTCACCTTGAGTGGTCAAAATTTCTACATGCCACAACAAACTTGGGTGCATGTGCTAAATGGTTTTGGAAAATCCCATGGGAAACCCCACACATGTATACTAAATATTCTCAATCATATGCCTTTGGTATTATGATAGACAATCTGATATGGGAAAGGAATATTAATATTGTGACTTACACTAGAAAAGTCAATGTATAAAAGGAGAGGATAAGGAGGGCCACTTACCCCACTTCAGAGGCTCAAGTAATGTGTCCGTGGTCTTATAGCTAGTAAGTGGCAACACAGGGGTTCAAGACAATTCTCTCTGTTTCCAAAGTCCATGTTGTTTTTACCCCGTTCACATGGAGATTATTTTCCAAGAACCCATAAGTGAAGGCAGTTTGATGTAGGGCAAAGGCAAGTTGCATAACCAGTTTGGAGATTGGATTAAATGCTGTCTAAGGGTTTGTCCATTTCTAAAGTTCTGAGATTCTGATTTTTGAGACAGTATAACATGATTACATATATAGTGTTATACCCATAGAAAATCAATGTATACAAAATTGTACTGTAAATGACACGATGGAAGAATCAAAAAATTACTTGTTCAGTTTGATCAGTGGTATAACATGATTACATATATAGTGTTATACCCATAGAAAATCAATGTATATAAAATTGTACTGTAAATGACACGATGGAAGAATCAAAAAATTACTTGTTCAGTTTGATCAGTTTGATAAATATACTTGGTAAAATTATTTGTAGGAAATGGCATGTTATTGTAAATTTCTTATATTATTCAAATGTGCAGCCATAATTTTAATGTACAATACAGTGTTTATAGCATTGGCCATCAGATGTCAGACTGATTTACAGAGTTGTGATGATTGGCCAAAAATAACTGCTTCTTTCTTTATTAATTTTTTATTGTACATTAAAAAAACCAGTATATTGAGAATCCCTTTTGTTCACAGAGAATGTGGATCTTTAATGCATATTGAGATATATGATTGATGTATATGAGGTATGTGATGGGAGTTTCTCCAAATATTTATAGATGTCTATTATTAAAGTCAGTTAAAAAAACAACAACAACCCTTTAGTGAGTGTTCTTACTATTACTGATTTAAGTAAAAATCTGATACTGTGTAGAGCTATGCTGTCTAGTATGGTAGCCCCTAGCCATGTTGGGCTATTTAAATTTAAATTAATTAATTAAATATTCAATTCTTCAGTAGCATTGTGCACATTTTAAATGTTCAATAGCCACATGTGGCCAGGGGTTGCTGTATTGGACAGTGCAGGTATAGAACCTTTCTGTCAACACAGAAAGTTCTATTAGTCAGTGCTGATATAGAGACTCTTGCTAGGAAGAGCTGGATAGGTGCTCAGCCAGAGGGGTTGTTTCCACTTATAAGATCTTTAAGTTTATTCAGATGTAGGAAAACTATACAGATTCCACAACTTATTCTGGCTGATTCGTTGGGTAGCCTTCTGATTAAAGTCATCTGCATCCAATCCTGACAAATCTCTGCAACCTCTGTCTGTGAATGAATTGTTAAAGAAAGTAGAAAGGGTGTGTCTAACTATGGGATTCTGGATTCAGAGCTTTGTGAAACCCAACTGATGCCTTATTCTTTGATTTAATTAGTCTTCCAGACAGTTCCAGTCAACCCTCCAAGAAAGACAATCACTCCCTGCTTGGGAAGAAAGAGAAACCATTCTTAAATTGCTGAGCAAGCACCAAGTGGTTGTCATAAGTGGTATGACTGGGTAAGAATGCAATTTATTTGTAATGCATCTTTCATCTATAAATATGATATGTACCCTGGTATCACAACCAGTTCTACTTTTTAAAAACCTGTTGCTGGTGTTATTTGCACTTTTTCCTAACAAATACTAATGCTAATACTAATAATGATATTTCACAGAGGCTGTTGTTGCAACTTCTGTAGCCAACAGAGCCAGATTACAAAAAATAAGAACAAAACTCAGAAATCCATCTAGGAATTTATAGACATTGTATACCTCTGCCTTGAGACAATTTTAAGGCAAAAGATTAGCTGAAGACTTAAAAAAGCCCATTTTTAAATTCAAAGGATAGTTCTAGAACATTTAGTTGAAAGCTTTTCATCTTCTGAATTTATTCTGATTTCCTTAAAGCTTTTATTTTTTGTTTTAAGAACAATTTAATGTATATTATTTTTCCTGCTTTAACTCTATATGTTATGTAAAACTGTTTAGCAAGAGCAAATTGCAGACTTAATTTAATTTTTCATTCAATAATATAGGCAGCCGTTTGTATGTGTGGGTTCCACATGTGTGGATTCAACCAACTGGGGATCAAAAATATTTTGGGGGAAAAAAAAAAAATAACAAAATAACAATACAACAATTAAAAAATAATACAAATAAAACAACACAGTATAATAGCTGTTCAGCTATTTACATAACATTTACATTATATTAGGTATTGTAAGTAATCTAGAGATGATTTAAAGCATACAGGCAGATGTACATAGGTTATAGGCAAATACCATGCCATTTTATATAAGGGACTTGAGCATCCGCAGATTCTGGTATCTGCAGAGGTCCCCAATGGATACTGAGGGACAACTGCATACAATTTAATAATTACATTTGTATCCAGACTTACTGATATAGTAGTAATCTTGTATCCTTTAGTTTCTTATCTTTTTAACCTCAGTTCTCTTATAGCCAAATGAATACACATCAAAGGGAAAAATATAAAATATTTTAATGATCATAAGCTAGTACTCTTTTTCTTTAGGATTCATATGTAGAGTTCATATTCCTAGAGGCATTTAAAGACCTTAATCTGATGTCTGTTCAGTAGTTCTAGTTTTACAAATGATACTGAACTACTGTTTGATTTCCCTGTTAATCTGAGTTCAAATTCCTAGAATTTATCAGCTCTAGGTAATAAGTCAAAAGGTAGTTTTAGGACAGATGAAGCTGAACAACTTTTATTCTAATTAGCTTTATCACTTTCTGTGTTGCATGTGATTGCTTCTTAAGTTAACTAGCCCATGAAAACTTCATTTTAGATTTACTTGTTTTGATATACAGATGTGGAAAAACCACACAGATTCCACAGTTTATTCTGGATGATTCTCTGAATGGACCACCTGAGAACGTGGCTAACATTATCTGCACCCAGCCCCGACGAATCTCTGCAATCTCTGTCGCTGAACGCGTTGCTAAAGAAAGAGCAGAAAGGGTGGGTCTGACCGTGGGATACCAAATTCGATTAGAAAGTGTCAAGGTTTGTATGCTCTGCTTATTTCCTGGTAACAGAAATTTATAGTTTTCAGGTATGAAGAGTTCTCGGAGCCTGGAGATTCATGGGCAATTTGGGATATATACTTTCAGGTTATTTTAAATTAATGACCACCTTCAGTAGGGCTGAAGACCTTTTAGAAGTATTTTGGTGTAAGAATTCTTATACTAAATTTCCTCTATAAAGGCTTTTTATTTATTGGCAGAAGTGATCTAGTAAATGTGGTTTGCTCTTAAAGCTAGAACTTAATTCATTTAACCAAATAAGGAGAAAATTCAGAATTGGTTTTATCACTCACTTTTTTTTTAACATTTTGTAATAATTTTTAATGCTTTTTATGAAACCCTTAAATGTAAAATGTTGATGTGAACTAGAAAAACTTTTATTGTGCTCATCAAGAAACTCTGCATTTAGTGTGGTTTCATATTAAATGCAACTGCTGGTGTTTTCAATATTCTTTATCCCTATCCATTCAAAATGGCTTGCCAGTAGTGTTTCCTTTCTTAAAAAATTTCATGAATGCTTTCTATTGTCCTTTTATATGTAAGTCCTCAGCCACCAGACTGTTATACTGCACCACAGGAGTGCTGCTAAGAAGGCTAGAAGGAGATACAGCTCTACAAGGAGTCACCCATATCATTGTTGATGAAGTTCATGAGAGGACAGAGGAAAGGTAAAACACAAATCTTCCCAGTGAACATCCATGCACACAGAATGAAGACATGGCTGAAAAAATTTTGTTCTGCTTCCATTTCAGTTTCACAGAACTAATAATAATAGTCATTTGTCATAGGGAAGGTGTAAGGTAGAGAAGAGGAACTGCTTTCCTGAACTTCAAATGCTAGGAGAGCACATATGTATCACTAGAAGTGTTGTCCTATTAGATTAGAAGGGGGTACTTCACACCCTCCTGGACATCATGCAGAGCTAGACACTGTACTTTGGAGGAATAACAGATGTTGTGCATGCTGTAGCTGATGGGTTGGTCAGTATATGCTTCCTTCTTTGTTCATTTGGTCAGTCATTCAGTCCTGACTTTCCTTCATATTTTTATTGAGCCTGTATGAAGTGCCTAGTGATATTAGTTGCTGAGTATACAATGGTGAACAAACATGCATGGTTCCTTCTCATCTCTTACAGTCTGGTTGGCAAAACAAATAATAAATAAATAGTTACAAATTTGAGTAAGGACTATGAAGGAATAAACAGGATGCTGTATTTGGAGGGAGAGACCCATAAGATGGTAACAGATCATCTCTGAAGAGGTGACATTTAAATAGAAAACTGGTATGAAGGGGAGTCCCATGTGACAAATGGGGATGACAGCATGTGCAAGATTCTGCAGTGGGAAGGGGCTTTGTGAATCCAGAGATGAAAGGAAGGCCAGCGCAGCTGGTGTGTGCTGAGTGAGGGGGAAGAGGCCGGCGAAGGAGCAGCCGGAGCCAGAGCTTCCAGGGCGTTACACACCACGGCTAATGAAGCATGTGGATTGTCTTTTAAAGGAATTAGAAATCGTCTAAGAGTTGAGGCATAAAAATCAAATGCTTAGTATTTTAAATACTGAGGCAAGGCCAGGGTAGATAGTTTGTCATGTGGACCGTGCCCTAGAGCAGTAAAAAACACAAGTGGGAAAAAGAGAGAAGGTCACGTGAAAATTATGTGAGGTTTCCCCAGGAAGTACTATGCTATTATAAATATCTTGAGAAGGAGAAAGAAAGTCTAAGTAAACTTGGAGGGCTGACAGAGAAGCAAAAAATAGCTTATAGCAGAACTAAAAAGAAAAAGGAGACAAACTTGAATAGCAGCCCCAGCTACTGCTGATTAAAAAATTCCTAAGAATCAAACAAGAAAGATCTATAATCAGAAGACTATTAGATGAAATAAATACACTAATATACAAGTAAATAAGAAATATGAATTAGAAACTGAAGTAAAGCAGACTTTTAGATAAAAAGAATAGATCAAAATGAATAATTCCTAGAACAAGACAATAATAAATCTTAAATGACTACAGGAAACACTAGACATCTTTCAGAGGCAAATAATCTTTTTGTAGAGACTCCAGAAAACAGTGGAGAAAAAAAAAAAAGGTAAATAATGTCATTTTTCATCTGTTGGAAATGAACGTTTGACAAAAGATTTTTTTAAAAATAGAATCACTGAACAACTTGATAGAGGAAACCAAATAAAACATTCTACCAGACTAATAGTATTTAAATAATTAGATTATAAAAATAAATTTAAAATGATAGGGAAAACTATATCTAGTATAATTTTGAATATAAAGAATAACTTTGGATTTCATAACATTTATACTTCCACAAACTCAGAGAAACTGGAGCACAGCACTGGATCTGGTTCCTGACTGCAATAGTGTTCTCAAAAGGGAAGGTTTTTATGAAACCTAAGGATCTGTAGAATATCAACAGTTAAAAAGTCAAAAGATTTCACATTTGAATAAAGATAAATTACACACTGGAGAAGGGAGCTTCAAATATTTACAAATACTAGTCTTCAGGAAAGGGTGTATAAATTACAAGAAAAAGTGAAGGAATATTTGTTAGCTTTGATTGAAAAGTGCAGAAAATAGGAGTAAAATCTAGGAACAAAGATCAGTAAAAATATAGACAAGATTAAAGGTTAAATGTAGCAAAGTTACAGTTGTGTTTGTTTAAAATTTTTAATAAATTTCCTGATGACAAAGGTAACATGATTATTCTAAAACATTAAGAAGATACCAAAAAATGTCAAGAAGAAGAATCTCTGTTCTATGTAAGATTGAAAGTTACATGTTCAATTTTGGTTTGTTTTCTCCTGGGAGTGTATTGGGAGTTAGGAGAGAAATGTTGTACAGAGAGATATGTATCTCCACAAACAGTATTGGAATTATATGGTTTTATGTGCTGCTTTTGATTTAATAGTTAATATGATAGCATGAACAATCTTTAAAATTATTATTAATAACTTCATAAGGAAATCCTGAAGTATGGATGTACCATAAATTATGTAATCATTTGCCTATTGATTATTTCCCTTTTTCCTGAAAAAGAAACAAAAATAGTAATAAATGTAATTAGATTAGCTAATTAAAGAGAACTAAGTAGTATAGGAATATGTTCTCATGAAAAATTTAAACAATACCTGTGAAGTGAAATTCCATCTTTAGAAAATTCAAACAGTATAAAGTCCCTCTTTCTGAAAAAGTGAAAGTTCCCAATCCATTCCCAGTTGCTTCCCCAGAGGCAAATACCATAAGACTGGTAATATGTCCTTCTATGCATTGACATATGTTTACTTTGTTATAAATATTTTTGTTTTCCAGCCTTTCTTCTTACACAAATGATATACTCATTTAGTAAGCCAGTGAATATTCATTGAGCACTTATCACGTCCCAGGCATTGTTCTAGGTACTGGAATAGTAAACAAAATAAACAAAAATCCTTGCCCTCATGGAGCTTACATTCTACTGGGGGAGTCCAACAATAAGCAAGATAAATAAGTAAAATACAGAGTATGTTACGTGCTAAAAAGAAAAGATAAAGCAGGGAAAGGACAATATGAAATGCAAGGGAGGTGGCATTTGAAATTTTAAATCAGGTAGCCAAGGAAGGCCTCACTGAAGACATGTCTTTTGAGTAAAGACCTAAAGGAAGGTGAGGGAGCTACCTGACAGAATCGCTGGAGAAGCCCATTCCAGGCAGATTAATAACGTGTGCAAAGGACCTGAGGTGCACACCTCAAGGCCAGCAAGGAGAATAGTGTGCTGGAGCTGGGTGGATAAAAGGGAGAGCACTAGGAAATGGGTAGTGGGAGTGCAGACCATGTCATGTAGGGCCTTGTCAGCAAGGACTCTAATGAGAATTCATTGAAGGATTTTGAGCAGAAGAGTAGCACGGATTTACATTTGTTCAGAATTATTGTTTGCTGTATTGAGAATAGATTGCAAAGGGGCAAGGGCTGAAGCAGGTAGGCTGGTTAGGGTATTATTGTTCTACAGTCCATGTCATTCCACAACTTGTTGTGTTGGGTGGGTTTTTTTGGCTGGCTAGTACAGGGATCGAACCCTGGACCTTGGTGTTGTCAGCACCATTCTGTAACCAACTGAGCTAACTGGCCAGCCCCAACAACTTACTTTTGTTTTTCCCCCCAGCAAATTTTTATTTTATGTTATTTTTTAAAATTTGTTGTTTTCGGGGCCGGCCCGGTGGTGCACTGCTACAGTGCGCCGCTTGGGAGCACAGTGGCACTCCCGCCGAGGGTTTGGATCCCACATACAGACCGGTTCCCGCTCACTGGCTGAGCGAGGTGCGGACGCAACACCGAGGGTTGCGATCACCGTTGCCGGTCCCGGTCCAGTACGGGCGCGACACTGAGGGTTGCGGTCCGTTGCCGGACACGAAAAAGACAAAAAAAGGAAAAAAAAAAAAAAATTGTTGTTTTCAAATGATTACATTGTATGATGTTGAATATACTAATTATCCTGATTTGAGCATCTTAGAAGACACAGGTATTGATCAACTCTGTACCCCACAGATATGTACAATCAACTATGTTACAATGAAAAAAATTTTTTTTTTATTTAATTTTTTCATTGTACATGTTTATGGGGTAAAGTTTATTATTTCAGTCCATGCATATATTGTATAATGATCTAAGCAGAATAGTTAGCATATCTATCATCTAAACATTTATCATTTCTTTGAGGTTATAACATTTAAAAACCTCTTTTCTGGCTATCTTGAAATATACAATACAGTATTATTAGTTATTATCAACCTAGAGCACCAGAACTTATTCTTTTTATCTAAGTATAACTTTGTAACTTTGTACTGGTCTACCAACCTTCCCCACCTCCCTATGCCCCCTTTTCCCTGCCTCTGGTAACCATACTTCTACTTTCTATTTCACTCTCTTTTTTTCTCTTTTTAATTTATTTTTCTTAATTGACCCATGATAATTGTATATATTTATAGAGTACAATATGATATTTGGGTGTGTTCATACTGTGTGCAATGATCATATCAGGGTACTTAGTATGTCCATCACCCCAAACATTTGTCATTTCTTTGTGTTAGGAACGTTCAGCATCATCTTGACCAGCTATTCAAAGATACACAGTGCTTTGTTGTTAATTGTAGTCTCCCTATATTACTGTAGAACACCGGATTCCATTCTTCCTGTCTCTCTACTATTTTGTGTCCACTAACCACTCTCTACCCCTTTCCCCCACCAATCTCTAGTAACCACCATTCTACTCTCGACTGCTATCACATCAACTTTTTTAGCTTCCACATGTGAGTGAGGACGTGGTATTTCTCTCTCTGTACCTGGCTTATTTCGCTTAACATGATTTTCTCTAAGCTCATCCGTATTGCTGCAAATGACAGAATTTCTTTTTTTATGGCTAAGTAATATTCTATGTGTATATATCCCACATCGTCTTTATCCAGTCATCTGCTCAAGGACATTTAAGTTGGTTCCAACTATTGGCTGTTGTGAATAGAATCACGATAAACGTAGTTTTTTACACTAACAGTATGTCTTAGAGATGTTATGTCATTATCTAGGGCTCTACCTTTTTTTTTTTTTTTTTTTTTTG
>NW_007742816.1:15403-20595 GCF_000696425.1 Galeopterus variegatus
AATAGAATCACGATAAACGTAGTTTTTTACACTAACAGTATGTCTTAGAGATGTTATGTCATTATCTAGGGCTCTACCTTTTTTTTTTTTTATTTGGTGCTATCTTTTTCCTTGTACGTGCCTCATGTTATTCGATAGACTAAATGATATTGTTAAAATTAACCATTTCTCAGTTGATGGACATTTAAGTAGTTTCTGTTGTTTTACTATAATCAACAATGCTATAAGGAAAATTTCTGTATATACCTTTTTGTGTACATGTAAATATCAAGAAGTAGAATTACCAAATTTGATGATAAATCCTGTTAGCATTTTAATTGGTACTGCATTGAATTTAGTTTATTTGGGAGAGTATTGATATCTTTATAATATTGTTTTCACATCCAGGAACATGACCCATATCTTCCTATGAGTGTTACAAGTTTTCTCACATAGGTCTTACACATTCCTTGATCAAAATATATCAAAAGTTATCAAGTTTCATGTATTGAATTTGTTTGATCCTCAGGTGTTTCTTTTATTTCTTCTAGTGACTTCTTGCTGCTAGTTTTGAAGGACATTGTGTTGCAGAGGCCAACTCTTCAAGTTATTCTAATGAGTGCAACTTTAAACGCCGAACTCTTTTCAGAATATTTCAATTTCTGCCCAGTTATTACTATACCAGGTGATTAAAATGCATCAGTAAATATGTGCCATTCTAATAAGCAAATAAAATTATTTCAAAGTTCAATCGAGACGTAAATTAGTAGGCATTTACACCTCTTTCTAGAGGAGAAGTGATTTGTTTACAACAAAATCATGAAATGCATCAGTAAATATGTGCCATTCTAATAAGCAAATAAAATTATTTCAAAGTTCAATCGAGACATAAATTAGTAGGCATTTACACCTCTTTCTAGAGGAGAAGTGATTTGTTTACAACAAAATCATAACCATATAATGCAATTGATATGAGGTAACATTATATCCATTTGCCAGGAGTTTTCAATTTTGTATGTGACTTATTTAAAAAACTTAGTTATTTAGGATTTCTAGCATTCCATTGTGTTTAACATCAAAATGTGAGTTTATAGTGATAGTCTGTCATAAAGAGGGAAATTGTGTCTGTGTATAGTGTATTTGTTCATTTCTGAATTCTACTAAGTTTCTGGATATTTGTCCATTCTGGGAGAGAATTGTTGGGGAGTCTGTGTTTTCTTTTGGTGTTTTCATAGTCTCATTTTAGGATTAACTTATCACCCTGGGCTTTGGTTTATCCTTCTGCAATTGATTACCAAAGGGACAATTTGGAAGCATTGACTGATGAATAGTAGTATTTGTTCTAGTTGAACAGGATGTTGACAGTAGATTTAAAGAATAAACTGTATGTTTGATCTAGCAATTGTTGAATGTTTAAAGGTCCCCTGTGCAGGGAGGGGGTATGGTGGGAAAGGTGTAACAGGTAAAAAAGTCTTATTAGCAAATTATTATTTCTCTACCTATATACTTCTGTTCTCTTTACTAACTGGAAACTACCCCTTCCAATTTCTGTCATCAGAAACTTGATACTTTCAAGACCACAGGACAAATAGTGCCTTATTGTGCCAAGCTTTGTTTTAAGAGAATGTTACATTTATAAACTATTTCAAGATAGTTGAATGGGTATTTTGAAACTTTTCTATTTTATTTTCTTGTTATTCTAGGTCGTACATTTCCTGTTGATCAATTTTTTCTGGAAGATGCAATTGCTGTGACAAGGTAAAGAAGATATTAATTAAGGTTCAGTGAAAATCTTTGAAAACAAAATATTATTTTACCCTGAATACGCCAGGATACTAATACCTGTATTAGTCTTTCTTCCAATTTCTCTATTTAAGTATTTTGTTTTCCTTTTTCTTTCAGCAAACAGGCTGTCAGTATTTAAATACCTTCATTTACTAACTGTAACTTTGGAAAGTAGCTAATCTCACCGTGCCTCAGTTTCATCATATGTAAAATGGGTGTATTAATAGTAGCTACTTTACAGAATTGTTATGAGGATTAATTAACGACTTAGTACTTGCAAAGTGCTTAGACCTGTGCCTGACACATAGTACCTGCCTTGTAAATATTAGCTATTATTATCATTATCATTGCTCTCAAGAAGTTTGCAGTATAGTCTGAGTGTTAAGATTTCTGTAAGAATAATTTCAGTCCCAGCTAGCAAATGGTAATATCCATTGTATACAAACAGATTTCTGTCCTTTGAAAGTCATACTTCCTCTTCCTACTCTTTGACCTTGAGGATCCCCCAAGATTTTATCCTTGTACTGTGTTTTCTCACTATTAAACTCTCCCTTGACTGTATTAGACTCATGTGATTTCAACTGTCATCTTAGCATCTTCATTCATGACTTCTGAGCTCCAGAATGAAAACACTCCTGATGTCTGGTATTTTAAATGCAACTCAAAATTTTTCTCCTTCTTCTGCCCTCTCCGTCTCTAATAAATCCCCCTCCTAATTCCATATATATTTAATGGTACCATATTCTGAAGCTAAAAACCCAAAACCAGTGGCTCTCAAATTTTAGTGTGCAATATGAATACTTAAGGAGTTTATTAAAATTATTATTTTCTGGGCCCTATCCCACTCCCATTGAATATGAGTTTCGGGGGAAATCATCTTTCAATTAGTTTACTTGTCTTTACTTTCTCACTTTTTTCAAACTCACTACCTCTGGATTATCTTTAAATGTCGAATTGGTCATGTTCCTCCTTCGCCTAAAACTTTCATTGGCTCCCTATTACCCACATTCTGTGGACACTCAAGGTCCATATCAGCTGACCCCAGCCTATATTTAACCTCCCTTCTTACTTATTCTTAGCACTACTATCAGACTACTTGCTGTTTCTCAAATATGCTATACCATCACTGTCTTATGGTTGGTTTTTTTTTTTTGGCGGCTGGCTGGTATGGGGATCCAAACCCTTGACCTTGGTGTTATAACACTGTGCTCTGACCAACTGAGCTAACTGGCCAGCCCGTCTTTCTGTTTTTATTCCTTTCTCCCTCTTCCTTACCTAATCATTCTTTAACACCCAACTTGAATGCTACCTCCATGAAACTTCCTATTTTCTTCTATTTGAAATTAATCATTTCTTTATTAGAAGTCATAGCTTTATTCCTTTCTCCCTCTTCCTTACCTAATCATTCTTTAACACCCAACTTGAATGCTATCTCCATGAAACTTCCTATTTTCTTCTATTTGAAATTAATCATTTCTTTATTAGAAGTCATAGGGTACTTTTCTTATGCCTCTAATGACATTTATTTCCATCTGTCTTGCAGTATGGTGAATTGTTTTGGTCTGTTCTGGATAGTTTGTAAGTTCCTTGAAAGAGTTCATTTTTTTATACCACACCACCATCACCACCACCACAGTCCCTTGAACAAAGTAGGCATTTGGTAAATTTTAAGTGTACAAATGAGTGTTGAATGTTGAATGTGAAGATAAAACATGGCATTTGATGGAGGGAAGAGGTTGGAGGAAGTGAAAGATTAGAATCATAGGTTTTTAGACCTTTTTTTAAAGGCTACAATGCACTTTCTGCAAGTGAAGTCTTACAGGAAATCATAGAGAAATGAGAGCTAAAATAGGAATGATCTGGCTGAAAAAGGTTAGATGGGGAAGACAGAGCCCTCCTTGCTTACTGGGCTCCCATTCCTTACCTTTCCCTGGGGCTCTGGGAAATCTTTAGAGCTCCAGGAAAAATAGTTTCAAACATATCTAAGCCAATTTCCCCAAAAGATGGGAAAAGAAAGCCCTTTGAAATTGACTTACTGAAAGTCTCATAATAAGTTGGTTTAGTGGCAGACCTAGAACTTAAATTCAGAGCTTTTGGTTTCAAATCTAATCATTTTTCCACTTTGCCATGATGTCTAATAGTATTATCACTACAAACACTAAACTGTCTAATCAGAAAAAGTTTTGAAATGTTTTGAGGACAGTCTTGTGGAGATTGTTCAGCCAGCAACTGGAGATTTGGTCAAGATCTAAATTTGTTTGCAACAAAGGGAAGTCAGCTGCCTGGGAATTTTAGTTGAAACTTTGGGAGTCGATGATATTGCCGAAGAAGAAAATAAAATGAGGAGGGGTGTTACTGAAGATACAACTCAAATGTGTTTTCTGAAAGTCTGTGTCTGTTTCTTGGATGGGGATTTTCTCCAAATTCTTATCTGGTCTCCTAGACAGAACCAAAAGCATTCCACACTGTATTCCCAACAGAAATAGGGCGCAGCCGGCAGAATCCTGGACAGGTGGAAGGATAGCACAAATTGGGCAGAAACAGAATGACATTCTGCCAAATGAGCATATAAAATAGTTCCTCACCAACAGACCCACATAAATAGACACATTACTTTGTTTCTTCCTTCCTCAGGTATGTGTTACAGGATGGGAGCCCATATATGCGCTCCATGAAACAGATTTCAAAGGAAAAGCTTAAAGCAAGGCGCAACAGAACTGCATTTGAGGAAGTTGAGGAAGACCTGAGGCTCTCCCTTCACCTCCGGGATCAGGATTCTGTCAAAGACTCAGTGCCAGATCAACAGTTAAATTTTAAACAGCTCTTGACCCGCTATAAAGGTAATGTACTTTCTGTGGCAGTAATACTGTAATACAGTTACGCCAAAGATTTCTAGTATATTTCCTCATCATGATCCAGAAGAAGAAAAATATGGCTCTTGTTTCATAGTTACATTGCCTTTAATTCATCAGAACAACCTTAAATTTAAAAAAAGAGCAGTTCCGATACTATTTACCAGTGAGTTTTTTTCAGATTATAAAAGAAATATGTGTTCATTAGAGAAAAATTGGGAGGTAGTCAAATATAAATTATATTCTTGAGTATTTGGTAACTTTATATTTTGATGCGATTTCAAATGTACAGAAAAGTTTGGAAGACTATACAGTGAACTCACTTTATACAGAGACTATCTAGTGACTGTATAGTGAACTCACTCATACCCTTTACCCCAATTCACCAGTTGTTAATAATTTTGCTTCATTTGCTTTATCATTTGCTCTGTGTGCATGCATGTATTTTTTTTGCCTGAATCTCTTGAGATGTGATACCCCTTTGTATATTTCCTTTTTTTTTTATTTTATTTTTTTATTTTGTCAATATACAATGTAGTTAGTTATTGTGTCCCATCACCAAAACCTCCCTCCCTC
>NW_007742817.1:0-2373 GCF_000696425.1 Galeopterus variegatus
TCGGGGCGTTTTCACACTCTGTGTCCACTAGATGGGGCTATTGAGCCTTGCAAAGGGTTCCGGCAGGGTGTTTAATTGTTGTTCTTTCTTTCTTTATTCATTTCTGAGACTCCGCCTCCTTTTGCCGGACCCCTCCCCACTCTGTGTGCTAAGGAACAGGGCTGAGGTGTGTCTTCTACAAACCTTGTCTTTTAGTTGAGTGATCAAAGTTGTGCCCTGCCCCGCCCTGCCCAGCAGGTGTCCAGTCTCTCCCACTGCCGGGAGTGAACTCCTTGGGGGAGGGGCCCTCAGCACCCAGTTCCTCTTTGACTCCCCCCAGCACAGGTCGGCCCTCCGGGAGAGCTCTCTATTCACTTCCATGTAGCTCGAGAGCCCTCCGGGCTCCCCTCTCCCCACCAGAAATCAGTTAGGGGTTCTTCCAAACTGAGGCCCCCAGAGATGGAATCTGCCTCCCGGAAACAGGGAGTTTACGTGGGGCTGACGCCCAGGGTGTGGTGGAGAGACGATCTGGGCGGGCTCCTCTTCCCTGCCCTCCCGACGCTGGCCGGGGGATCCCCACACTACCAGCCCTGTCAGAGGTCTGCGGGGAGAGTGGGATTGTATGCCGGTCCACAGGCCCCGGGGTGCCCCGCATCGAGGTAAGCAAATGGCACATCTCAGTGCAGAGCCGCGCCAAGGAGAGATGGATGGCCTGCGTGCACTAAGCCGGCCGTCTCCGCTCCCACCCGAGAAAATGGAGGCAGCTCTGTTGTGGGCGCCTAGCCTGGTGTGGTAGGCAGAGGCGGGCGGGGAGCAGTCAGGCTTCGCCCCGCAAGTGGGGCTGGGCTGGGGGTGGCTCACAGAGCTCGCAGAGTTGGGCCGGTCCGGTGAGTTCCACTCCATTTCTGTGCCGTCTGAGCTGATTTACTTGGACTTTGTTGTCTCGGCTGCTCGCTCGTACCCGCAGCAGGGCTTGGGCGCTCTCAGGAGTCTTCTTTTGTGTCGGCCCTAAGACCTCGAACCTGTTGTTGCTTGTTTGTCGATGTAGGTTCATTGTTGAAAGATTTATTCGTTTTTTGTTGCTCTTGGAAATGCAAATAGTACTCTGGTATCACAGCACACACTTCTCAGGATCGCGCTGTCTCCTGGCACGGCCGCTCCAGACCCGTTGCCATCTTAGAATCTCCTGTAACAATGTTATCTCCTTATTGCAATTTTAAAAGGTGATTTATGGAGTGCAAGAAACATTGAAAATGTGAGTGGGTGCGTGTGAGAAAACCAGTGGATTTGAGTGTTATTTTCTGACCAGGACGTCTCTGTATTTTCAGGTGTCCAATGTGAGGTGCAGCTGGTGGAGTCTGGAGGAGGCTTGGTCCAGCCTGGAGAGTCTCTGAGACTCTCCTGTGTGGCCTCTGGATTCACCTTCAGTGACTACTACATGCACTGGGTCTGCCAGGCTCCAGGAAAGGGGCTGGAGTGTGTTGGTGTCATTAGAAACAAAGCTAATAGTCACAGCACAGACTATGCTGCATCTGTGAAAGGCAGATTCACCATCTCAATAGAAGATTCCAAAAGCACTGTCTACCTGCAAATGGACAGCCTGAAGTCCGAGGACACAGCCGTGTATTACTGTGCAAGAGACACAGTGAGGGGAAGTCAGTCTGAGCCCAGACACAAACCTCCATGCAAGGGCACGCGGGACCACCAGGGGGCGCGCAGGACACACTGAGCAAGCGCCAGCCCTGGAGCAGGTGCAGGTGGAGGTTAAGTGCTGGTTTATGTTTGTGCTCTTGGGCTTCCTATTCACCAAAGAGTTTCCCAGAAATCCTCTTCTAGATTCATGACTCTGGGTTTACCACTGACATCTCTGAATTAGAGCCCTCATTGTAGCAGGAGGACATATTCTCACATGCACACTAGTCAGGGTGTCATTAATGAAATCAGAATGACTCTGCTGTGCTCACCAGAATCAGAGTCCTGAGGAAGCTCAGAGGACTTTGTCAGCCTTTACCAGACAGGCTCAGGGCGGAGCCCTCACTGGGTTTTACCTTTAAAGATGCTCTTTGAAACTCATATTTGAAGCAAGAGGAGGATGGACCAGTGAAATCCAGTGGATTTTACATCTGACCACCCTCCTTTGCAGGTGCACATCAGACTCAGCACTGATCAGGATTTCTTGTGATTTTAGTGCCTCTCCACTTATAAGACACAGGATTCTGCACTTAAAAATCTCTTTTCAGTCTCTATGGTAAAATCCAGTGTTGGTTTGAGGAAGCTAAGAGTGTTCTCCTCAGACAGAACTGAAGTCTCTAGGGAAAAAAAAATTGCGGTCTAAAAGAAGATGACAAAGGGTACAAAAGCAATTTCTGGTAATGAGTATGTACCTAATACTAA
>NW_007742817.1:3112-20593 GCF_000696425.1 Galeopterus variegatus
CACACTAGTCGGGGTGTCACTTATGAAATCAGAGTCCTGAGGAAGCTCAGAGGACCTTGTCAGTCTTTACCAGACAGACTCAGGGTGGAGCCCTCACTGGATTTTACCTTTAAAGATGCTCTTTGAAACTCATATTTGAAGCAAGAGGAGGCTGGATCAGTGAAATCCAGTAGATTTTACATCTGACCACCTTCCTTTGCAGGTGCAAACTAGACTCAGCACTGAACAGGATTATTTCTGATTTTAGTGCCTCTCCACTTATAAGACACAGGATTCTGCACTTAAAAATCTCTTTTCAGTCTCTATGATAAAATCCACTGTTGGTCTGTGGAAGCTAACAGCGTTCTCCTCGGATAGAACTGAAGTCTCTGGGGAGAAAAAGATTGCGGTCTAAAAGAAGATGACAAAGGGTACAAAAGCAATTTCTGGTGATGAGTATGTACCTAATACTAATCTGGCCCTCACATCATGGGCAGGAGGGGGGCAATTTGCTTTATAGCTCATGAATATTCAAAATAAATAAATAAATAAGATGAGATTGTTGGGTCTTCTTCATTGCCTGGTGACGGCTCCCGAAAGGGAGTTTCTCAGTTGTCAGACATGGGTCTGTGGGGATGGCTGTGAGTGTACATGACTGAAGGAGACTGATTCTCTCTATTCCCAAGTGTCTTTCTTCAGGGGCCCTTTCAGGAGTTGGGCTCAACAGTGGTGAAGCCCTTGGAGAGACTCTCCCTTACTTGTGCTATCGCTGGATTCTTTATCACAACCAGTGGTTTCTGCTTTGAATTGACCCTATCAGCCCTTGGGTAGGAGCTGTAGTGGATGAGCTACATTTGTCATTATGAGAAATGACACAGCAGCCAGTCCATCAAGAATTGAGACGCATCTCCAGAGATGTGTCTAAAAACCAGTTTTTCCTGCAGTCAGCTCCGTGACTGCCGAGGACATGGCTGTGTGGTACTGTGCAAGAGAAGCAGAGGTAGTGTGAGTCTAGACACATCCCCCTGCAGGAGAACAGGGGACCTCCACGGAGTACTGTGGACAAACCCAGCAGGTGGACCTCAGGGCAGCTGCAGTGGAAGGCATGGAGGGTTTTCCCTCAGAAGCTGTGGTTTCCCACCAGGACCTGCCTCCAAAAAGCCTCCCAACACGGTAAACCCAGGTAAATTTCATCACTTTCCACATCACTTTTTTCCCCCTTTGGGATCCAGGACTTCCTGACTTTACCTGTCTGTCTCAGGACAAGATGTAGAAGGATATTTCTTAGTAAGGTCTTTGATTGTAATACAGGTGACCACAGAGTGTCAGTTGTCAAGTTTATAGACATTTAGTGCATTGATGATTCTCCTGTTGACCCTCGAATCTTCCCTCCATTCTCAGATGGTTCTCCTCCTACTCTCATTCCAGTGAGTCCTCCCCAATCTTGGTTCTTCAATGCCTTTCCTTTTGATTGATCTGACTAATGTTGTATATGCTGATATTAGGTCAATTATTAACAAAGCTATGTTTTCACAGGACATTTGGTGATGCCTGAAGACAACTCACTGTCACAATTGGGGTGGTGATTGTCCCAGTGGTATCTACGGTAAAAAGACCATTGACGATGCCAATCATCCTGCAATGCTCAGGACGGCACCCACTGCAAGAAATTATTGAGTCCCAAACACCAACAGGGCTGACGTTGAAGAACACTGCTACAATGTCCTAAAACTGCTAAGTTGTTAGGATGTGAGGTCGCTGTGTCATGATTCCTAAGAAATCACAGACATGGAAACACGTCATCCGCATATTTGTAGTTGATCTTGTGAACACATTAATTTTTTTTTAAAGTATTCCTTAATTACAATGCTAATTGTCAACCCATGTGCCCATGATGAGAGGGCCAGATTCATACTGGGGGCATACCCCTTACCAGAAATTAATTTTGTACCCCTTGTCCTCCACACACTTGTACCCCAACCACCCTCACCCTCCACCTTTCCCACCCACTCTGCACTTTAGCCCTAGGAATGTTCTCTCCCTCTGTAAGACCAAGGCACTACCATAGTCTGTCTTTCCTTCCTTCCTTCCTCTCTTAGCTCACACATATGAGTGAGCACATGCGGTATTTATCCCTCGGCGCTTTGCTTATTTCACTCAACATAAGTTTCACCAGGCTCATTAATTTTCTTGAAAATGGGATTATTTCATTCTTTTTTATGGCAGAGTCATATTCCATGGCATATATATACCACTGTTTCCTTATCCAATCATCAATTGATAGACATGTAGGTGGGTTCCATGTCTTGGCTACTGTAAACAGAGCTGCAGTGACCATGGGAGAGCAGGTAACCCCTCGACATGATGATTTCCATTACTCTGTGTATATACCCCGATGGGGGATTGCTGGATCATATGGTAGTTCTATCTGTAGTTGTTTGAGAAACCTCTATATTATTTTCAATAGTGTTTGTACTAATGTACAGTCCCACCAACAGTGCAGCAGTGTTCCCTTCTGTCCCTATCCTCACCGGCATTTGTTATTCACCATCTTTTTGATTATAGCCAGTCTAACTGGGGTGAGGTGGTATCTCAATGTAGTTGTTATTTTGGGGGTTTTTTTGGTCTTTTTTTGTGACTGGTAAGGGGATCGCAACCCTTGGCATGGTGTTGCCCACAACACCACACCATCCCTATATAGAATCCGAACCCACAGCAGGAGCGCCGCTGCACTCCCAGCGCCATACTCTCCCGAGCGCACCACTGGGTCTGCCCTCTCAATGTAGTTTTAACTTGCATTTCCCTGATGACTAATGATGTTGAGCATTTGTTCATATATCTGTTGGCCATTTGTATGGAAAACTGTCTATTCAACTCCTTTGCCCATTTTTTACATGGCTTATTTGCTTTTTTACTGTATAATTGCTTGAGTTCTATGTGTATTCTGGATATTAATCATTTGTTGGATGCATTGTTAGCCAAAATTTTCTCCCAATCTGTAGGTTGCCTTTTCACTCTGTTAATTGTTTCCTTTGCTGTTCAGAAACTTTTTAGTTTTATATAGTCCCCATTTGCTTACTTTTTCTTTTGATGCTCATACTTTCAGGCTCATGTTCATAAATCCTGTGCCCTGACTTAACAGCTGAAGTGTTTCACCTATATTTTCCCTTAGGAATTTTACAGTTTCAGGTCATATGCTTAAGTCTTTAATCCATTTTGAGTTGGTGTTAGGGTATGGTGAGATGCATATCTAGTTTCATTGTTCTGGACATGGATATCCAGTTTTCCCAGCACCACTTGTTGAACATGCAATCTTTTCCCTAATGTAGTTTTTGCTGCCTTTGTCTAATATTAGATGGCTGTAGGCCTGAAGGGTGATTTCTGGGATCTCAATTCTACTCCACTGGTCTGAATGTCTATTTTTATAACAGTACCATGCTGTTTTTGTTACAATAGCTTTGTAGTATAAATTGAAGTCAAGTAGTGTTATGCCTCTGGCTTTTTAAAATTATTTATTTATTTATTTATTTATTTATTTTGCTCAGGATTGCTTTGACTATTTGGCGTCTTTAGCTTTTCCATATGAAAGGTGAGAATTTTTTTTTCCATTTCTGTGAAGAGTGTCATTAGTATTTTGATGGAGATTGCATTGAATCTGTAGAACACTTTGTGTAGTATAGACATTTTCACAGTGTTACTTCTTCCAATCCAAGAGCATGGAATACCTCTCCACCTTTTTGTGTCTTCTTAAATTTTTTCTGAAGTGTTTGGTAGTTTTCACTGCAGTGGTCTTTCACCTCCTTGGTTAAATCGATCCCTAGGTATCTCATTTCTTTGTGAATATTGTAAATGGGCTTATTTTCTTGATTTCTCTTTGTGTTAATTCATTACTTAATATATAAATGCTACTGATCTGGGGCATTTATTTTGTGTCCTGCCACTAAAGAATACACTATCTTCTCATCAGCTCATGGTACATTCTCCAGAATCGAACACATGTTAGGTCACGAAATGAGTGTCAGCAAATTTTAAAAGATTGTAATCATTCCAATGGTTTTTTCAGACCACAATGGACTAAAACTGGAAGCAAAGGACAAGCAAAAGTCCAGAAGGTACTCAAGTACATGGAAAGTAAATAATAGGCTCCTGAATGACCTATGGGTCCAAGAAGAAATTGAACAGGGAGTCAAAAAATTTCTAGAAGCTAATGAAAATGAAGATACATCATAGCAAAACCTGTAGGATACTGCAAGAGCAGAACTAGGAGGCAAATTTATTCCAGTTAATGCTTATATCAAAAGAATGGAAAGATTTGAGATAAATGACCTCATACTATGACTCAAAGAACTTGAATCACAGTAACAATCAAAACCTATAGGTAGAAGATGGAAAGAAAAAATTAATATCACAGCAGAACTAAATGAATCAGGGACCCAATAAACAATAGAAAAGATCAACAAAACAAAATGTTGTTTCTTTGAGAAGATAAATAAAATAGACAAATCATTACCTAGTTTAAAAAACACAAAAAGAGAGGAGACCCAAATGACACCAATCAGAAATGAAAAGGGAGACATTACAACCGATACCACAGAAATACAATAAATCATTAGAGGCTGTTATAAAATGTGCACACTTTTCTATGTGTTGTAGCTGCAGACTGACCCACAATGTGCACCAACTATATTTATTTATTTATTGTCACAATGGTCCTAAGATACTTTTGACTCCTGGCATTGCAAAATAAATTTAAATCTGTTTGAACATTTTAAAAAATAGATGTTGAGGGTCAGCCCCATGGCTCACTCGGGAGAGTGTGGCGCTGGTAGCGCCGAGGCCATGGGTTCGGATCCTATTTAGGGATGGCCGGTGCGCTCACTGGCTGAGAGTGGTGCAGACCACACTGAGCCAGGGGTAACAATCCCCTTACTAGTCCAAAAAAAAAAAAAAAGATGTTGAAAAACTGCTTGCTATTATATTGATCTTCTAGACCTAATTTGGAAGATGTGAAACTCTGAAATATTGAACTTTAAAATAATGTTTACCTTATTTTATTTTCCTTATTAATAACTTTCATTTTGCAACAGTACATAATTAAAAATGTTGTTTACACTTCTTCCTATGTAATTGAAAAATGTGGATCTTATCTAAGCAGTATTTTTGCCTTTGAGTTTATAGCCTTACTATAGGCATGATTATTGTAGTGAATTTCTATAATTTATCCATTGAGCTGTTTGAAGATGTATATTGGAAATTTAAATCTGTATAATATTAAGTTAAAGACATTTTCTTAAATCTCTTATATCAGAAAATATAAGTGTATACCAAAGTGCAAATCATGTAATTTAATGTTTAAACACATGTTTATAATTTTTTATCACTGATTTTGTCTTGACTGTGATTGGATTTATTTTCGTGAGTTTGTGTAACATGTCTGGAGAGATCTTTGTATATCTATATTAAAAACATGAATCTTAAAACATTTCTTAAAAGAAGTAATTTTTTTTTTTAGGCTGGCCTGTTAGCTCAGTTGGTTAGAGCACAACCTTAAAACAGCAAAGTAATGTGATCAAATCTCCATATAGGCCAGTCACAAAAAAATAAAAATAAATAAATAAAAGCTGAAAGTAAAAATAGGATATTACCTGTGCTTAGTCTGTGTCATTCGTCTTCTTAAATTTATTTTAATTTTTATTTTTATTGTAAAAGAGTTGATACAATGTATCTGTGGGGTACAGCATTGAATATCAACACTTGAGGATAATATGTGATGCTCAATTCAGGATAATTAATATATTCAGCATTATGCAATGTAATCATTTTCTGTGATCTTTTACTAATTCTTCCCTTACTTCTCTCCCCCTTCCCCTTTCTCACCTCTGGCACCTCAGGTCTGTTCTCTCCTTTTGAGCATTCAACTTATGATTGTGATTGTTTTATCTTCTTTCTTTCTTTTTATTTCTTTATTTTTTAGCCCACATTTATGAGTTAGGACATGTGGGATTTCTCTCTGTGCCTGCTGTGTGTCGCTTAAAGTAATATTCTCCAGTCTCATCCATATTTCTGAAAAGGGCAATATTTAATTCTTCTTTACAGCATAAAATGATTCCATTCTGTATATATAACACATTTTTCTCATCCAGTCGTCTGTCAATGGACAATTAGGTTGGACACAGCTCTAAACTGATGTAAGTACAAATGTGATAAACATGGGAGCGCAGGTGTCCCTTCAACATGATAATTTCCATTCCTTTCATCATATGCCCTACAGTGAAGTTGCTGGATTTCATGGTACATCTGTCTGTAGTTGCTTGAGGAATCTCCATAAAATTTTCTATAATGCTTGTGTGTGGTATCAGTCTTCACCAAACTGAAAACCATGTAATATTATGCTTAAATACACTTCTTTAAAGAAGGTTTTAAAATTTGTTTTAGTCCTTTCAGTGATCCGTGTTTTTAATGCTTCAGTTCTGCAGGATGAATAGTTCTAGAGATCTGCTGCACAACAAAGCACCTGTAGTGAACAATACTGTGCTATAGGATCCCACAGAGTATTTACTGATCTAAAAACCTCTGTCAACCACATACCCTTCCACTTTCTCCACAGTTTAGGAATTTTTAGAATATCGTATAAGTTGGAATCATGCAACTTGTAATCTTTCATGCAGGCTTTTTTTTTTTTACTTAGTAAGATGAATTTCTGTTTCCCAATGTATTTTCATGTCTTAATAACGTAATACTTTTTAGTGCTGAATTATAGTAGATTGTCTGAATGTACAATATTGTATTTAATCATCCACCTACTGAAGGGTGTCTTGGTTGCTTCCAAGTTTTAGCAACTTGGTAGTTTTAAAAATAAAACTGCTATAAACATGCATGTGCAGGGTTTTGTGTGGAAACAAGTTTTCAGTTTCTTTGGGAATGCAACGAGTTATGTGATAGCTGGATTATATCTAATAGTATCTTTAGGTTTGTAGGAAACTGCCAGAGTAGCTGTAACATTTTTTACTCCCACCAGCATTGAACATGAGATTATCTTGGTCCTCAACCTCCCCAGCATTTGGCAATTTTAAGTGTTCTGACATATGGCCCTTCTAGTTGGTGAATAATAGTATCTAATTATTGCTTTAATTTCCATTTTTCCAACTACACATGGTGTGAAGCTTTTTTAATATCCCTATACCATCTGTGTATATTTCTTGGTCAGGTCCCTAGAAAGGTTAAAGGCCCAATTTTTATCAGATACGTTGGAATTTTTTTTAAAAAATTTTTTTTTGAGTTTCTAAGTATTATTTTTATATTTTGGATAACAGCCAATCATCAGTTATGTCTTTTTCAATATTTTGTACCATTCTAAAAATTTTAGAAATTGTTTTGACAGTATCATTTTAAAAATTATTTTGACAGTAACTTTGTGACCAAATGTTTTAAATTTATAAAAAGTTATTATTTATTAATTATTTCTTATTAATTATTTCTTATTGATGAACTGTGCCCTCAGGGCTGTATCTAAAAAGTCATCAGACATAACTTCATCTATATTTTCTTCTGTGCTTCCTTTATATAGTCTCATGGTTTTGCATTTTACATTTATGGCTGAGAACCACTATAATTTTATTTTATGAAGCATTCAATCTCTGTATCTAAATTCATTATTATTATATTTTGCAATGGATGCAACATTGTTTAAGTACCAGTTGTTTAAAAAACAATATTTTCTCTATTGTATTTTTTTCTCATCTTTTATAAAAGATCAGTTGTGTATTTTTATGTGTGTTTATTTCTTGCTTCATATCCTCTTTAATTGATCTATTTGTCTGTTCTCTCACTGATGCCACACTGTCGTGATAACTGTTACTTCACAGAAGGTCTTAAAGTCACACGATGTTGGTCCTCCAACGATGTTCTTTGAAGTTGTCCTGGCACAGGCAGGCTGTCAGTAAGAATCTGGCCTTCACATATTGGGCACGAGGGGTGACAATGAGCCCTGTATCCCATAAATATTCAAAACCAATAAACAAATTGTTTTGTCTACTCTGGCTCTTTCATCTCTCCCTATAAAAATTAGAATCCATTGATTTTGATTGTGTTGAACCTATAGATCAGTGAGAAGAACTGATGTTTGCACATCAAGTCTTCCCATTCATGTCATGAAATATCTCCCCATTTAATTTATTCTTTCATCAGAGATTCTTTTTCTTTTTTGTCAGATTTTGTCCATATTTACTTAGTTTTATAACAAAATATTTATTTTTGTGGGTGCTAATGTACATACTATTATGTTTTTAATTTTAAACTCTGATTATTTGTTTCAGTCACATAGAAAGATGATTACTCTTGCTAAGGATTTTAATGTGTTTTTTAAAAACTCACATATCGAACTCACAAAAACTACTAATGTGATGTTATTTGAAAATGGGGATTTGGGAAGATAATATATTATTTTATTAAATAAAAATTATTTTATGAATTTACCTTTCAAAAATTAATTGAAATCGGTAGAATGTAAAATTACAATAATATAATGTAAGTAAAATTATATTTTAATTTCGCGTGTGTAGTGCCAACTTTAATACAACTAAAAAGAGACATGTGCAAATCTAAAACAAAAACAAAGAACACAAAGAAACAAAAATTGAAGGATACATATGTGTGTGAAAACTAGAAAAATATTTGATGAAATTAACCATAGCAAACTTAAATCAAAGGAAATAGGAGCCATGTTCATGAGCTGGAAGTCTCCGTATTATAAGATGACACATCTCAAAGTTTGGTCTGTAGATTTATTGAAGCATCTGTAATAAAATACTCAGTAACTATTTTGTAGAAATCAGCAAGCTAATTATAAAATTTTTAGAGATGAGTAATAAATGTAGGAAAACCAAAATATTTTTCAAAGAAGATTAAAAGTAGAGAACTTAAATAACCTCAGGAATATATACATAATTACAGGAATGATGGTAAAGCTACAGGAATCAAGATTTATGGAACAGGTGAAAGGAAGACTCATTTAATAAATAAACAAAATACTGATCACAGCATAGAACAAAACAAAGAAACTCAATATATTTTGGACAACTTCTTTTGAAAAGAAAATTATATGAAAGTGGCATAATCTTTTATACAAATGGCATCGTGACAATTGGTCATTCATAAGCAAATCTACAATTTAACTTAAACATCAGGCTCAGCCAAAATGGGTCGTTTTCTCTTATCCACCATCACTTTAGTATTGGGAAAATTCTGGATTATACAGCAGTATAGCTGCTGTATTCATTTTAGATATTCTCTCCATATGAATGCATTTTTATTTCTGTTAAAATTATTTAGAGCTCCTTGCAACATGCCTTGGGCTTCCAGAAGGAAAATGTTTGCACAGAACCTTAGACACTGACATAAAACTTACAACATAAATGTTCTGAGATTGCCCAGCCAGCCTAAGCTTTGGCAGTAGATACTGAGATCAAAGTAACATCATCAGTGCCCAAATTTAAAATAAATAAATAAATAAACAAATATGTAAAAGATTGGAAATAATGTTCATAGTTTTGTTGGTATTTTTACACCAAGAATAAAATCAAAATAGAGTATATATAAAATTATGATTATAATATTTTAAAATTGCCACTGTACAGATATTTTTTTAATTCGAAAAGGATTTTAGACACAATGTTAATGCATTTTGATATTTATTTGAAAGATACATGAGAAAGAAAACAAAACATTGTGATCTACTCCCCTGGTCAAGAATTTAGTCTTACAGGGACTTGTATTCAGTGCTTGGTGAAAAGCTGCATCACTGCCTTCCATGTCACCTGTGCCTTTGAGCACAGCCTAGAGATGAAGACCGTCCTGGATGAGGGGGATGAAGTGAAGTTCAAGTCATACTGCCTTAAGCATAGCCAAAACAGGCAGAAACTTGGGGAGGCCAAGTACCCCCACCACAGGGCTGCAGAGCCAAGCCAGGCCAAAAATGAGAAAACCGGCCCACGTGCACAGAAGCTTCGGGAGCTGGAGGAGGAATTCTATTCTTTCGTCCGAGTGGAAGATGTGGCCACAGAGCTGGGAGTGCCCATGCTAGCTGTGGACTTTATCTATAACTACTGGAAACTGAAGCGGAAAAGTAACTTCAATAAGCCATTATTTCCTCCAAAGCAGGATGAAGAAAATGGCCTGGCGCAGCCAAAAGAGGAATGCGTTGACACTCGCATGAGAATGTTTATGCACCTACGGCAGAAGCATCTGTAATAAAATACTCAGTAACTATTTTGTAGAAATCAGCAAGCTAATTATAAAATTTTTAGAGATGAGTAATAAATGTAGGAAAACCAAAATATTTTTCAAAGAAGATTAAAAGTAGAGAACTTAAATAACCTCAGGAATATATACATAATTTCAGGAATGATGGTAAAGCTACAGGAATCAAGATTTATGGAACAGGTGAAAGGAAGACTCATTTAATAAATAAACAAAATACTGATCACAGCATAGAACAAAACAAAGAAACTCAATATATTTTGGACAACTTCTTTTGAAAAGAAAATTATGTGAAAGTGGCATAATCTTTTATACAAATGGCATTGTGACAATTGGTCATTCATAAGCAAATCTACAATTTAACTTAGAACATCAGACTCAGCAAAAATGGGTCGTTTTCTCTTATCCACCATCACTTTAGTATTGGGAAAATTCTGGATTATACAGCAGTATAGCTGCTGTATTCATTTTAGATATTCTCTCCATCTGAATGCATTTTTATAACTACTTAGAGCTCCTTGCAACATGCCTTGGGCTTCCAGAAGGAAAATGTTTGCACAGAACCTTAGACACTCACATAAAACTTACAACATGAATGTTCTGTGATTGCCCAGCCAGCCTATGCTTTGGCAGTAGATACTGAGATCAAAGTAACATCATCAGTGCCCAAATTTAAAATAAATAAATAAATAAACAAATATGTAAAAGTTTGGAAATAATGTTCATAGTTTTGTTGGTATTTTTACACCAAGAATAAAATCAAAATAGAGTATTTATAAAATTATGATTATAATATTTTAAAATTGCCACTGTACAGATTTTTTTTTTAATTTGAAAAGGAGTTTAGACACAATGTTAATGCATTTTGATATTTATTTGAAAGATACATGAGAAAGAAAACAAAACATTGTGATCTACTCCCCTGGTCAAGAATTTAGTCTTACAGGGACTTGTATTCAGTGCTTGGTGAAAAGCTGCATCACTGCCTTCCATGTCACCTGTGCCTTTGAGCACAGCCTAGAGATGAAGACCGTCCTGGATGAGGGGGATGAAGTGAAGTTCAAGTCATACTGCCTTAAGCATAGCCAAAACAGGCAGAAACTTGGGGAGGCCAAGTACCCCCACCACAGGGCTGCAGAGCCAAGCCAGGCCAAAAATGAGAAAACCGGCCCACGTGCACAGAAGCTTCGGGAGCTGGAGGAGGAATTTTATTCTTTCGTCCGAGTGGAAGATGTGGCCACAGAGCTGGGAGTGCCCATGCTAGCTGTGGACTTTATCTATAACTACTGGAAACTGAAGTGGAAAAGTAACCTCAATAAGCCATTATTTCCTCCAAAGCAGGATGAAGAAAATGGCCTGGTGCAGCCAAAAGAGGAAAGCGTTCACACTCGCATGAGAATGTTTATGCACCTACGGCAGAACCTGGAGAGGGTCCGAAATCTGTGCTACATGATAAGCAGGCGAGAGAAGCTGAAACTGTCACACAACAAAATACAGGAACAGATCTTCGATTTGCGAGTCCAGCTTGTTAACCAAGAAATTGATGCAGGACTTCCTTTGACAAGTGTACCAGAAAACTCACTGTTTAACCCACAACCAAGAATTACCTTAAAGTTAAAAATGCCCAGATCAGCCCCAGAAGACTGCAGGAACAGCTCCACAGAGACTGATCAGCGACCCCACTCTCCTGACAGCACCTCCTCTGTTCACAATATAAGGAGCATGCAGGTGCCTCAGGAGTCACTAGAAATGAGAGTGAAATCGTATTCGAGGCATCCACTAGAGAGCAAGAACAACTGTTTGCTGGCCAGTCTCAGCCCTTCTAAGAGTGAAGCAAAGGATTCCAGTCCTGCTTGGAGAATTCCACCTTTGGAGTTCTATCATGGGCATTCGCTGGGAAAGCCTCTGGTCCTTCAGCCTGCCCTCCATGGACAGTCCTCCATTGGGAATGGGAAAAGTCAGCCTAACTCCAAGTTTGCCAAATCCAATGGCCTGGAGGGAAGCTGGTCTGGGAGTGTC
The DNA here is from genome assembly GCF_000696425.1 of Galeopterus variegatus. NCBI lineage: Eukaryota > Metazoa > Chordata > Mammalia > Dermoptera > Cynocephalidae > Galeopterus > Galeopterus variegatus. The sequence continues at coordinate 15,368 of NW_007742817.1, forward strand.
ACCCAGAAAGACAACTCGAGTGAGATGTTCTGTGACCAGGAGTCCATGCTCAGCTCCCACTTGGCTAGTCAGGGCAGCTTTAGAAAATCTGCCATGGAACACTTCAGCAGGTCCTTTAAAGAGGCCACCGATATGTGGGCGAGGACCACAGAGGACCATCAATGCTGTGTGAAGTCACCCAAGAATGTGAGCCCCAAGGAGCAGTTCTGGGGTAGGCAGCTTCTCAGGCAGTCTGCAGGGAGAGCGTCATATCAGGAAAATGATGGGTATTGCCCAGATTTGGAGCTAAGTGATTCAGAAGCAGAAAGCAATGGGAATAAAGAAAAAGTCAGGCTAAGGAGAGATAGCTCAGATAGGGAAAATCCTCCCCATGACTCTAGACGGGATTGTCATGGTAAAAGCAAGACACATCCCCTTTCCCACAGTTCAATGCAAAGGTGATTAGAAACTCCCAAGGATAACCCAACTTTTGCCTTTGCTCCATATATTGGGGAAAACCCATACACCAAAAGGATTCTAGCATATGTTAGGAGGAATTACAGTGAAAAGGGTGAAAATTTTCCATAATAAAATGGCTTACTCCTTTTGAAAATGTTTTGAGTCTAGTTTTTACAGACACATTACAGAAATTGCAGATTGTCCAGAGGTTTGTTTGTCAGAGGCTGCTGGAGACAGCTGGACCCAGAGTATTTGCTCAGTAAATACTTTAAGGCAGCTTTCCAGTTATATTAACACATTGATGAGTATATGTATTGAGCCCTTGTATTGTTAGTGGATTTGCAAGAGACCGCGGTTATCAGACACTAAAACTACTTACTTTTGAAGCTACAGCATGTGACTCACAGAGCTCCTGTCTGTAGGACGTTTCTAACTCCCCTGGTATCTGTAAACCCTCTTCAGGGGAGAGACCAGGAGACCACCATCTCAGATACTGTCACTCACTACCCTCTTCCTTTGCTTTGCACAAGGTTGAGTTCCTTTCACAGTATCTTAGCTTACTGAGTGAATACTCCTAACACTTACAAGTGTCCAGTGCCTGTTCCTAGACTTGCTTGTTGGGGACGCACTTGTAACTATTTCACCCAGCTATCAAGCGTAAAAGGCTAACTTGTGGATAGTGTTTACAAAAGTACAAAAGTACTACATCCAAGGAAAATGCTCTGATTCTCTTTTTAGGCATTTTTGAAGGATCCCAGAGCCTTTCCCAAAGTGAGACCATTTCTGGGGTATTTGTACCAGGTCAGGGTTTTTGTGTTGTTATTTTCAAGTAAGTTTGACTAAAATAAGTTTGGCTGACAGTTTTTGTATACCTGCTTTAATGTTTATAAAAATTTTTATTGAGGTATAATTAAAATATAATGAAATGCAGAGGTTGAGTATTCTTACCTACTTTAATTTTGAAACAGATTTTTATTGTCAAACAGAATTTGAAAGCATGTGTTTAACACATGGATATAATTTAGCTTTGTATCAACGTTGAATCTGAGGAAATTTCTCAAACAAAAAGGCTGGAGCTATTTTTCAGAAGTTGCTTACACCTTGTTCCCAAACTATCAGCCTTGATTAATTTCTGGGAGGAAGAGAATAATTACATCTTGGTGGAGGGGGATAAAAACATGTCTGCTTCCCATTTAAAGAAAGGGAAGATGTTACAGTTTTTAAAATGTGAAGCAGACTATAATTCTCAGCTCTCTTTTCTTCTTAGCCTTAAATTAATATTCTCCTTCTTCTAGTTTGGGAAAGTGTAGTGGAAATTTTCAGACAAAAGAGGCCATTTTCAATTTTGAAAGTTTCTTACTGGTGAAATAGCCCCACTGCAGTAGGTGCCAGTCAAGGCAGGGGCCTCTCTCCAGCGGTTTGGAAAACTCAGCAGTTTTCCTCTTCCCCACTTTTGTTCTTGTAGCCTTGGTAATGGGTTCCTTTGCTGTTTGCTTTCTCCTTTTCTGGAAATTTCTGTATTGTGCCTCTCCTTTGGCTACATCTTCAAAATGTTTTGGGGTTTTTTTTTGTGCCTATGTACATGTGTGAACATGCCATAGCATGTGTGGTAGGTGTCCTGTACTTTGTGTGAATGGAAGAAGCTATGGACCATCCAAAATGAGGAAGAGAATTTCCTGTATTTAAGCCCTAGGTTTTCGTGCTTTTTCTTTGAGTTCTCCTGGGGTAGATAGTCACTTGACATCTTCATGGTAATGAAATTACAGTGGAGCTGTATTGTAAACTCCTTATGTCAGAGGCCAGTGCAGTAGCCTATGTACTTTCATGCCTTTCAGTTCTGAGTGGGAGGAAAAGCAAACATCGAAACAGTGCTTCAGCCAAATTCCACATGTAATGCCATCGGGAGAGTATTGATGACAATATCATTCCAGTCAGGGAAATATAGTTGTAATATTTTTACAGGATTTTCTTAGGTAAATGAAGGAGCCTTCAGTTGTGTAAATTTCAATTGTTCCAAACTGTGTTTGCTACATTTTGTTGTTGTTTGAAGTATTACCTCTTAACCTTGTTAATTTTTTCATTTTGCCTATGTAGTCCAGTTTTCCAAGATAAACTCAGTCTTTTTTCAAATGTCACCTTTTTACCAACACTTTTTCATTAAATTATGAAAACTGCTAACTACTGTCAGTGTGGCCATTTTTTATTTTGGCATATTGGTTTTAGAAAATCTTCATATGTTTCTTTTATATTTAAAAAATCGTATTCACTGAACAAAACAAATAGATGGTGGGGAGAGAGGAAGGAGGAGGAGAAACTAAATGTTTAGGAGCACAGATTCATGATTCATGTCGATATTGGGGCCAAAGAGAACTCTCTGTACTTGGACCCTACTCAGAAATCATGATTTCATCAGACTGGTAAGATAAAGACCTTAGGATCATCATAAAAATAATCACCAGGGAAATGGATCTTATCTAAAGTGACAAGGTTCAGAAGACTTAGATCAGACATCACTTAAATATGTATTCTTTACAATATTCCTTCTGTTTGGAGTCACATGAGTATATTAATGTCATAGGGGTTATGTGCTGTCATGGGAGATTTTGAGGGCATTTAAACATTTTCATGATGTTTGAGAAATATACTTGCCAAAAGTCATTGGGTAAATCAGTAGTGAAGATAGATAAAAGTGAGGTTGTTTCTCTCTCTCTCTCTCTCTCTCTCTCTCTCTCTCTCTCTCTCTACTGGATGACTGTTTTGATCTGGTAAATTATTAGGTAAAATGCTGGAGAATCGAAACTACAAATATACCCTGTTATAGCCAACAGAAGTTATTGGGTTTATACTAATGTGTACACTTCCAGTGGGAGATGAACCTTTCTCTGTGTTGAAGAAACTTTCAAATTCAGAGAATGGACCAGAGAATGCACAGTCCTAGGGGGTTTTCTTCCCTCCAGGTCTTTAAAGTTCTCAGCACACTTGCTGACTCTTAAGAATTGAGGAAAAATATATGATAGGAGTAGGGCTGGTTGATTAGCTCAGTTGGTTAGAGTGTGGTGTTGATAACACCAAGATCAAGGATACGGATCCCCATACGGTCCAGCCACCCCCCCCCCCAAAAAAGAAAAAATGTTTGGAGTAAAAACTTATTTGCCACTGAATAACTTTCATGTGATATTTTCAAAATATCTTACTTAAAATATAACAAATTGTATTAGATTTTCACAACCTTAATTAAGCTATTTTTAAATTTTATGGAAAGTAGTGATTGTGTATTGATTTTTTTTTTTTTAAGGTAACTTTTAGTTAATAAAGACCCACTCTGAGGCAGTCATTCCTATGCAGGGAGTTTTGTAACATTCAACTGGCACTGTTATAGGAGGCTTCTGAGTATTTGGTTGGTTTTACTTTATGGATTGGAACAAATTGCATGACCTGAAGACAGGATGGTTGTCCTTGAAATGAGTTGGGGTTAAGGAGGCTTAAGCCGTAGGCTGGTGTCCCCTGTCCTATCTAGTCACTGATGAGTTCTTTGACCTGATCCTCCATAAATACATAAGTCATCCTGATAAACTCTCACAGCACCGGTCATTTCTCATCTTGGTAAGGTGGATTTCAGCATTCCAGCCTCAAAACCTGAACATCCCAAGCTTTAAATTTCTTTCCCCTCCCCCCCTTGCTACTCCTTCCACCCACCTTCTCAATTTCAGTTATTATAACTGAATATCAGGTTATAAACAAGCTGCAGTTGGTTAGAGCGCAGTGTTATTATAACACCAAAGTCAAGGGTTTGGATCCCCATACAGGCCAGCCAACAACAACAAAAAGTTATAAACAAGCTGGAAAGATGGAATTGGGCTGTTGAAGCTGTACTCATAAATCACACATGGAAGGGGTCTCATTATTTTATAGTCTCATTGAATTAGTCACTTCAGCCTCAAAAGAGAAAAACACTTCAGGTTGGACAGTTGCCATTTTAGATCTTTCAACTGCTTAGTGAAAAAAACATTAAATACTTATTCCTGCTTCAGATAAGCCTGGTATATTTACCAGGGTTCTGGTAACAGACCTTTCCTCTTTTCACCCTAACTTTTCCTCTTCTACTTTCCAAAACGATCTCTGGTTAATTCTTCCCCTTTCCCCCAGCTCTGCAAACAGGTGGCCATACAGGTAAAACCATCAACGGTGTTCACAAGGCTATTGTTGGCCGTTTGTAGTACTGTAGCCACTCAATCTTTAATCAGATTTGCCCACAGGGATAACAATGAACAAGATCAAAGAGGGCTGCCTGCATCTTTGAGACAGAATCTGTGGCAATGTCTTGTCCCTCAGTCCTCAAAGATGAACTGAGAACTAACTACATGGGCAAAGACCAGGCTAAAGGTCAGTTTCAAGACAGCTACTTAGGTCTCTTAGGAAAGCCAGCCAAAACCAAATCTCTTGGTAGGACAAGCTAGGAGACTTGTTTGGGACTAGTCAAGCCTTCAAATGATAAAAGCAACACTATTCATTGAGCCCTTACTCAGTGTCAGGCCCTTATTAAGCCTTTTACATGGACTACCTTATATTTGGTTCTCATGACAACCATATGAAGATACTATTAGCTCCATTTGACACGTGAAAAATGAGGCTGAATGGTTAAGACAGTTGTTCAAGGCCCATGCAACAAGGTCAGGACTATAACCTGTGAGGTTGCCTCTACTACTCATACACTTGGTCATGTTGCTTGACTTCTGTGCCCAAAGACCCTTAGCATTCCTTTTTTTTTTTTTTTTTTTTTTTAAAAAT
>NW_007742818.1:0-2018 GCF_000696425.1 Galeopterus variegatus
TGGGGATCAGTTACAGGGAGCACTTTTTCATGCATCTGTTGGCCATTTGTAGTATCTTCATTGGAGACATGTCCATTCAGGTCCTTTGTCCACTTTTAACATTGGGTTATTAGGGATTTTTGTTTGTTTGTTTATTTGTTTCACTGCTGAGTTTTATAATTCCTTATATTTTGGGGATATTAGCCCCCTATAAGAAATATATATGATTTACAAATATTTTCTTTCATTCTGTAGGTTGCTTTTTTAGGGGACCTGGATGCTGAGTCTGTGTGTCAGCAGGGAGAAGAGGACCCGATGTCCCTTCCCTCCCCTTCCTCCCTGCCCACAGTGCCTCCTCCCGGAGAACGCCCCTCCCGGCTCCACGGCTCATTCATTGAGTCCCCGCTTCGGGCCTGTGACCGAGGGAGCTCAAGACCAACGCTCTGTCCCCGAGGAGGAGTGAGTACTTCCTGGTNCATTGAGCAAAATCCTTTCATTTCCCCCAACCCCTGCCCCTGGCAACCTTTCTACTCTGTTTCTATGAGTTTGACTTCTTTAGATTTCACATGTAAATGAGATCATGTAATATTTGTCTCTCTGTGCCTGGCTTATGTTGCTTAGCATAATGTCCTCCAGGTTTCTCTGTGTTGTCCCAAATGGCAGGATTTCCTTCTTTTTTAGGGCTGAGCAATGCTCCATTATATATATTTGTCACAGTTTCCTTATCCAAGTATCCACTGATGGACTCTTAGGTTGCNCTGCACTTGCTGGTTCCGTGGACTGTATAGGTCTGCTCCAAACGCCTCTGTAGTCCAAAGGCCTTCGAAACTCCACGGCGAGGGTGTTCCTCCATGAGAAATGACCAAAATCGGGCACGCCTGCTAAACCTGTTTCCCCTCTCTATTTTCATGCGGGACAGGATGCAGCAACTGATGAGCGTGGGCACAAAAGGCCTTTTACAGAAGCAGCTGAGCAAGATGTGGGGTGCTGCGTTTACAGTCATGTTTGCCTGCCTAGTAAGGTGCTTTAAGAACAGTCACCGGATGCGCATGCAGCGACCGTTCTATGCAAAACACCTCGCACGACACATTGTTCCCAAACACACACGGTGGTTTATGGATCATAAGACGTTATGAAGAGAGTGAAAAGATACCCTACCGCATGGTAGGAAGTATTGCCAATCATACATCTGAGGAGGGTCTGCACTGCCGCAGACTGAAAGCACGCCGGGCGTCCCTTGCCAAGTCAGCGGTCGGGGACCTCCTGCCGGTGGCTCGACATCAGCCACGCAGGGCATATGTCCAGCAGGGAAGCATCAGGCCGGCGCCGTCCCTCCCGAGCGCCCGTTTCCAGCGCATCGCTGCCCCGCCCTGGCCGCAGCAGGGTCGCCTGCAGCCAGCCAATGAACAGGAGGAAGGGCTGCATCAGAGGACAGCTCTGTCCCTCCGGTGGGAAGGACGACTGTGAGAGAGGAAGCACGTGCCCGGTACCCAGGTGATAAGAGACCTGCCTCCGAGCATAGCGTGCATGGGCAGTGCGGTCTCAGCGGGACACGCTGAGCTGAACGCGGGTTCCAGAGGGGACAGGCTCCTCCCCGCCTGCCTGTCGTCCGAGGTCACAGGGCCATTGTGTACTGACGACTCTGCTGACGCGTCCTGGTCCCTGTGTGGACCAGGGTCCTGCGGTCCTGCCCAGCCACCCTCTGGCGCGCAGGTGCCTTTTGCCCACGTGCTTCCTCGTCCACACGTCCCCTGAAAGGGATGGACGTTCCTCGACCTCGCGTGTTCTGGCAGGGAAAGGGGGTGCTTCAGGGGACCTGGATGCTGAGTCTGTGTGTCCGAAGGGAGAAGAGGACCCGATGTCCCTTCCCTCCCCTTCCTCCCTGCCCCCAGTGCCTCCTCCCGGAGAACGCCCCTCCCGGCTCCAAGGCTCATTCATTGAGTCCCCGCTTCGGGCGGCGTGTGACCGAGGGAGCTCGAGACCAACGCTCTGTCCCCGAGGAGGAGTGAGTACTTCCTGGTGGGAAGGGCGAGGAGGAC
>NW_007742818.1:3082-4994 GCF_000696425.1 Galeopterus variegatus
GATGTGGCTGACTTTGGTCATTTGAATGTGGATACAGTGTCGAGGATCATGGCTCATCGTATGGAAGGCGACAAGTCTAACTTCTTCTATTCCTGTGAAAAAAACTGAGGGCAAATCATCATTCTTCAGTCTGTAATGGGGACGGTGACACCTTAAGTACAAACCGACCCCACTCACCGCGTAGGCATGACCTCTATTTATAGAATGAATGAACAAAGTAATAGAAAAATGCCAAGGCATTCATTCACTCCCGCCCAGTTATTCCACACATGCCCTGCGAGCCTATGAAACCTGACAACTTTCAGAGGAACACGTGGGAACGTTGCTGGGGAGTGAATCTGGCAAAGGAAAGGTGCGAGAAGAGGCAAGCAGGTGTTTTCCTTATTTACAAAACAGTCTTCTACACCGTGCCTTTCTCACAGTAAAGGGGTCTGCCAGCTCATCCTTTTCTGCAAATCCACGTCTTGAGGAGGGTTTGAAATCCAACCCAGTAGCCGCACAGAAGCTCCGACACACATCTAGTCATGGTAGAGGGGGCATCGGGTGACGATGACACAACTCCTGCCTCTGGGGAACGGTGTGGGGCTCATGTCCAGAAAGGGGCCCCACTTTGAGACGACCTGCTGAGGATCGTGCTCTTTTGCTTTCTCCTAAGAGGTAAATGAAGCCTCACTGGGGAAAGGAGTTCACAGAAGCTCCCAAGTGACAGGGCTTCCAGGTCATCCTCCCCAAATCACGTTGTCCACTGGAGAGGTCAGTGCTCACTGTCACCTCGTTCTTTCACTCCTCAGCTAAGGAACAAATGCAACAGAAGAAAAGTGACAGTCCAAAGGCTGGCACTACTCTGCTTGCGAATGTCATTTCCTGGTGACCTGAAACTCCCTCTGACGTTGCAGACTGTGCAGTCTCTAGGCAGAGTATTTCTCTCATTTTCATCCGCATATGCTCGCTCTGCAGGCAGCGTTTGCTTTGATGTTGGACTCAAATACTGGATGCGTGTTCCTGTCTCCCCCTCTGAGAACCCGGCATCAGTTTACAAACTTATCCTGCCGTTGTCGATGTTCCAGTTTTCCCGCAGGCTCCTGTGGGCAAGAGAAGATTACTATTTACATATCATCGCCTATGTATATTCATGCATCTCTATGCATCGATCTGTTTATCTAAACCCCTGTGTCATCCCCCGTCTTTATCTTTCTCTATCCCTGTTTTCAGCTGCGTCTGTCTAGCTATTCATGGTCGGTCCATTCTCTCCTTCTGTGTATCTCTCAATCCTCGGTTTTCTATACAAGTATATTTATAAATGTCCGCCTCTGTATCCATGTGTCTTTGTCCCTACCTGTCATCTGCCTGTCCCCTTCTCACCATTCCTCATCATTCTGTCCGTGTAACTAGTCGCCTTCTCTCTACTGTATGTGATGCGTCTCTGTCTCTACACGCACCTGCCTTTACCTGTCTCTACCGACCTCTGTGTCCACTTCTGCGTATCTCTGCCTCTGTGTGTCTGTGCATCTAACGATACACCGTCCGTCTGTCTACCACCCACCCACTTATCCATCCGCCTACCTACCTACCTGCCTGCCTCTCCAGAGGAGAGAAGTGAGCTGTTTTCCCATTCGGACAAAATAGGAACGTAAATTATCTGGAAGACTCTATGCAGACCCTTGATAGAAGCTGTCTGGGCCACGGGCCACAGCATGTGGTGAGAGGAGCATGTACTGTTTTGATTTAACGCGCTTTCCTTCTGATTGTGTCTGTTAAGGCTTTTGTAATCAGAAAAATCACTGGGATTGCTGTTTTGTATCTGTCGAAAGTATTCTCTCACAAGGTTTCACACTGGAAAAGAGTAGCCAAATGTGAGGAATGAATAATATCCAAGTAGGCTGTACAATTCTTAAGGTGTTTTAATTATCGT